>NW_025204567.1:0-9576 GCF_004010195.1 Chiloscyllium plagiosum | reverse complement strand
ATCTATTTATCCAGTTATAATTTAATTGATTATTAATGGCAACATTTTTCAGAAATATGGATGGGAGCCTGGAACATATAAATAATAAGTGGGAGATTGCTGTCGATAAATCCTTGAAGGGAGGCATGCGGGTTGCTGAAGTGGTTTAGAAAGTATAACGTATTGTTAACTTTATCTGTCGAGCCGTTATGTCCAGAAGCAAGGACTTTCGCATGGAGCTATGCATAACTATACTTACAATCAGGTTAGCGACAGGAGCAGTGAGGATTCCATGTTCGGCATATCTCTTGCAGTTCTGTGAAGATCTAAATGGTAAAGTTCATAAGAGGGGAGCGAGTAGATGTGGTTAATGTGGACTTCCAGAACCTTTCGAGTCGACCCAGAATAAGGGATTGCATTTTAAACCTGAAGTGAACATAATCATGTAAATGTTCTGGCAGGAATGAAGAAAAGTTAGCAAAGAGGATATTCAGAGGATAAATCAACGGGTCGATTTCCCAATGCGTCCATATTTCGAATAGGAACTGCAGAGATCAGAACTTGGAGCTAAATCATTCACAACATATCAGGGGTTTAGACGTGGAAAATAAAATAACGTCTCGACGTTTGTGTGCAGCATAAAACTGGGTGGGTGAGCTGCGGAGCATGCAGAGTCTCTTAATTGTCATTTAGCCAAGTTGTGTGAGTGAACATATCCATGGCAGATGTAGTTTATTGTGGATAGATAGATGTGAGAATATCTGCTCTGGGAACTGAAACAAGAGGGCCAAATGTTATCTGAATGGTGATGGATTGGAAATGCAGCGGAGGCTCAATGAGACCTGGGAGCCATTGTTCATCATTCACTGACAGAGTTTGGAGTAAAGCCAACCACAAGCACTCTGGCGTAGTAATCTCAGAAATACTGTCTGGGTTACGATTCTCATCTTTTCGACAAAGGGACGCCAGGAAGGTAAGCTTGTTTCTCGTGGGATTATATAAAAGTGACCTTTTACACAAGAGACTATTCGGATTTTGAAATCACTTCTGGGAAAGAGAAATCTGATCAGAAGAGTTGGGCTTCCCCTGAGCAGAAACTGAACTAATCTGCTGACCGAGCGAGTAAATAGCATAGTGCAACTGGTTAGAAATTTATAAATAGTGCATGAGTGCGCATGGCGGGAGCGTGTGTGTAGACTGAAGGGCTTATGTTTTACAAATATTGGAGAAGGCAAGAGATATAAAATGCTGAAAATGGAAAATAAGCGAGGGGAAACTTAAAAGTTGACAGTACGCAACCCAATGGTGCTTTTCAATATGCAATAAAGATAAAAGGGCAGGATAATACTGTAAATATGGAAATATAGCATTGTCAACAAAACTGGGGACGCAGAAGCTGAAGTTGCTCTAGGGAAAGAGACAGAGTGCCATAAACAGAAATGTGGTTAAAGCCAGAGGAGCACAGATCATTAATGCACGCGTCATATGTCTTTCAGTAGAATCATAGTGAGTAAAAATGAACAGAGTATATGGCATTCTTGTTAAGAGATCGTGTCATTGCCTTAAATACGAATCTATCTGGTTGGAGGTCCGAAACGGCAACCGATCTTGTTGGACAATTATAAAGAACCACCAAGATGAAAGTGAGGACTGCAGATGTTGGAGATTAGAATCCAGAGTATGCTGCTGGAAAAGCAGCATCCAAGGAGCAGCAAAATCGAGTTTTTTGGGTAGAAGCTCTTCATCAGAAATTAATAAAATCCTCCAAATAATGGGGAGGAAGCAGAAGAGAGCAGTTTTTTTTTTTGTCAGATTATGGAAATCTGCAGGAGCGGTATTTGTCCACTTGGTGTTTCGTAAGATTGTTGTGCTTGTTGATTTCAATTATCCTAGCGGAGACTGGTGAAAAGGTACACTAGTTTCCGAAGGGGTGATATTCTGTAATGTGCGTGGGAGAACTTTCCAGACCGGGGCATTTCTAGTCTTACAAAAGAGAGGGCTGTGCTGTATATGATCCTACAAAATGAGATAAACCAATTGCAGAGCACCAGAGTAGAGAAGCATTGAGGAAATAACGTTAACAACTTAATCATTTTTGATATTCAGTTCAAAATAAGAAAACATCACTCAATGATTAAGATTGCATCCGGAAAATGAACAATCTTGTGGGTCCAAAATATAAACAGGAGCAGGTTGATTAGAAACGCACTAGGTAGATAAAACAATGCATGAAAATGGGAGAATTACGAAAAATAGTTGGATAGAGTGCATGCTTACTACAAGCTCATCAGAAATAAATTTTATGCATCCAAAATTGTAGTAAGCTGGATGATTCTGATGAGAAGATAAAAAAGGAAATAAGTGGCGTGTGATGCATGGCACGATCATAGCTATCAGAATCAGGGAGTGATTTTCAAACGGAGAAGAGATAATAGTCGAATTTGGAAGGCTAAGAGGATGCATCCGGAAAGGATAATGGCCTGCCCTAAAATAAGTAGCAAAATGTTCTTCAAATATGTTAATTGCAAAAGATTTGTGAATGTCAAAGTGGTGTCACAAGGAACAAGTAGGATAAGCTGCCCACTCAAGGAATGGTTATGGCAGAGGTTCAAAATTAATATTTTGTAATTGCCTTGGTCTATTTAGAAGATGGTGCCAATGGCCTTATTGAAAATGTGAGTGTTGAGTAACTGACCATTCTCCTGACAGATAAAGAGGATGCAGTGTGATAAGGGCTTTCAACACTCTCGTTCGAGATGTCGCCAGGCCCGAATGAGATGCTTCAAAATTAATGAGAGAGGTGATGGAGCAAATTGCTAAAATGTTGACAGAAATTTTCAAGACTTCTCTGAATACAGGATTAACGCAAGAAGCTAAAGGATTGCAAATATCATACAGTTGTTTCAAAAAGTAATGAAGAATAACACAGTAAACTACAGACCTAGCAGTATGTTATCAAAACGACGAAAAATGATGGAGACCATCATACGGGAGTCAGCTAAAAATCCACCTGGAAAAAATGTTAAGTTAACACTAGACAGTAGAGATGGTTTTGTTAAGTGCAGGTCGTTTCTGACAAAATTAATTGAGTTTTCAGATGAAGTAATGAGGCAGTGGATGGGACCGTGCTGTGGATGTTGTACATGTGGATTTTCAGAAAGCTTTTGATGGAGTGCCATTAAAGTGTTTGAGATTAATGGGCTTTTAGCAGCATTGATTAGAAATTGGCTGAAGAATAGGAAACGGAGCTTAGGTACGGTTGGGAAGTTGTCAGATTGAATACAAGATGAGTGTGCTGTTCCCAATGGGTCAGTGTTGAGAGTTTTTCACTTTTCCTGATTTATAAACAATTTTCAGATTTATGTGGAGGGTAAACTCTCCAGATTTGAAAATGATAAACCTATAGGGAGAAAAGAGAGTAATGAGGATTGCGCTGACTATCTTTGAATGAATATTCATAAGTTGGCAGAATGGGGGGACACCTGGCAGATACATTGCATTGCCTAGGTATGGGAGACGATGCACTTTGATGGACAGGACACAGAGAGGCAATACAGACTAAATGATGCAACTTCGCTGGATGTTTAGGAGCAGGGAGACCTCGGGGTTAATATGCGTGCAGTTCAGTCGGTAGTTAGGAAAGTTGAAACATCCTAGAATATCATAGAATCCCTACAGTATGGAAACGCACTGTACAGCAGGGTAGATGTGAAATCAAATCATACAGCCTTTTAAAAAGTATCTCAGTTGAATACTTGAAATGTCACAACATTCACAATTATGGGCTTAGTGCAGAAAAGTGGGGCAAGTATCGATTTACGTACAGTTTCTTTTTTTGAGAATGCAGTTTTGTGTAGTCCAAGGGCCTTCTCAGTCGAATTGCAGTCAGTATTTCTTGGCAGTTTAGTATTTTTAGGCTGAAGGACCTCATCTGATCTACTTACTTTTGTAATTCCATAACAGTGCCTGTGAGGGCAGAAACCCTTCAAACATTGAAGATGCTATTAGATGTGATCTGAGACACCAAGGTAAACAAGTGTTTTGAAAAATAAATGCTGGAATAAGGGATGAGAATACTTAGGTGTTTGCTCTTGACCAGTGCAATCTCATTGTTTCTAGAGCTTTTCCTATGGTATTACGTTCAATGACTCGATGGCAAACAGACAAACAAATAATTCAGTATATTGGATGGTGTGGTAAAAAGGGGGATACATTTCAATAGCCGTAGTACACGTGCCTTACTGAAATGATTATTTTGCTTATCAGGGAGTTCCTCTCTTTAATCTCACTTCTTCAGGTTAATCTAACTTCCTTGCAGGAGGCACAGGCTGGCTGAAATACAACGTGCATTGTCTCTGAGTTCGGCAGGTCACAGGAGGACTGAAGCGTTCTGCCAATATCGTGCACACCCACAAGATGTCAACCAACCAGGAAGCAATCAGAGAGACCCTGTTTAAAGGCTGTTTTCTATCAAAGCTAATTTTCTCGATAGTCCATAGTGCTGGGACATCCGCAAACAGCTGTCCACTTGGAGACCCTGAAGTCTTCAGGATTCAAAATCGAGTTCAATAATCTCAGAGCGTTAATATTCCATCCCTTTGTATGGACACTACGTGCGCTATCATGAAATGGGTAACATTCAGCACAACCAAACTCTGAGGCCCCATTATAGCCTGTACAGTGTCTTTTCTTGTCTGGCTTACTAATACCATTGCCTTTGCCGACCCATCGTTTTATTTCCCTGTGTCTCCAGGCTCCTGCACTACTTATCTGATCGCTCATTTCCCCGCCCACCACAGCCGCACCCAACGACCCATCAGCAGCATACATGCCTAATTTTCCAAGCTGCTTCGTGTTCTGAAGAAGGGTGACTGCACTCGAAAAATTAACTCTGCGCTGTACTGCTCTATGTTCTATTCACTTTCATTGGGCAATTGCGTTACAAACATCTACGACGTTTTGTCTGTAGTTGCACTTTCTAATATCGACCCAGAATGGTCTACTCCGATACCTCAGACCATGCACCGTAGTTCTAGAGCTACTAACATGTGGAGATGTTCTACCTCTAAATACCCTGTCTTTTCCTTGTGATATATTGAAGATTTACAGTACATCTGTCGCAACATAACTTTTCAAATTCTCAGGAAGACTGGGCAGAATTTCGATGTGCTTTCCTAAAACGCCTGATCCAAGAAGTTCAGAACACATTGTCATTTATCTATTCTGCACAATTTCAAGGTGTCTGAACGTCATAACATTGAGGAAATATTGAGATGCCCATTTACAATGCCAAGGCTCTTGTCCAATTGATGGCCATATGGAATTTGAACAGTGAGATGGCTAGTTTTGACTAATGCACGTGTGTATATTTTTCTCCCTGCAAGTTCGATATATCCTGCCCAAGGTGAGCTGACCACATCTGATCACAGTACTCCAAGTAGAAACTGCCCAAGCTTTTGTTTATGAGCACCGATGCAGATATTTGAGTGAAGTGACAAATAGAGACAAACAGGTATGACCTTGTGGGATTACTGAAACGTGGTGACAGGAAGCTCACATATGGGAGTTAAATATCCAAGAGAATGCAACATTCCGAAAGGATAGACAAGGAGGAACAGGAAGTGGAGCTGCTTTATTGATGAAGAATATCATCAAGATAGTATTGAGAATTGATATTGACACGAAGGACAAAAAAATAGTTGATCTGTCTGTGAGGAAATAAAAAGCAAGGTACTCCTACCCCTTAACAGGGGAAATTTACAGGATCCTGAAGAGTACTTACAAAGTAAGGCATAACAAACAAGGGAAAAAAAGGAGGGCTTGTGAGAAAGGCGAAATGGCATTTATGGACGATTTAAACATATGTACTGTTAGGATTAATTAAATGGTTAGTGTAGCCTCGAAGGAATGTTCAGAGTGTAAGGTGGATTATTTCTTAAAGGAACATGTCATTGAGACTACAATAGAATTGGCAAATTTTAAATTTGATGTTATGCAACGATGAAACATTGATAAATGACCTTGTCGTTTGTGATCCACTTGGATGGAGTGACCTCAACACTCTCGAGTCAAAACAAAGCCCCATACAAGTGTTTTAGTGTTGGGTAAAGGCAATTATGCAGGTCTGAGACAGGAGCTGGCCCGAGTACTTTGGGGAAAAAATTTGAAGGTCTGGAAAAGCTGAAGAACAGTGGCAAATGCAAACAGAGGGAGGCGCTAAATATATTTTAATTGAAGTATATGAATTGTACAAAGATGCAAAATCATCTAGGAAGTCAGAGAGAGCATAAAGATTAAACATTTCATGCCGTGAAGGTTAGTGAAGCTCGGGAGCATTGGGAGTATTCTAAAAGTCAGCAAAGGTTAACTAAGAACAGAATCAAAAGAGATACGATGAAACGAAAAGGAAAATTAGGAGAAAACATCAGCACTGATACCGAAAGCTTCTATAAGCATATAAACAGGAAGTGGATAGTGGAAGTAAATATTGTACCTTAGTAGGTCGAAAATTACACAATAATGACAAGCTCAGAAATGATAGAGGTCGAAAACTAATACTTTGTCTAAACTTTCACAGTAGAACAACATAATTGCTTCACAAAAACTGCAGGTCCTGCAGTGGAACTTGATGAAATTACCACAACTAGGGAGAATGTTTGGACTAAATTGATAGGATTAAATGCAAATAGGTACTGACGACCTTCTACCTAGGATGTTAACAGAGGTGGCAGCAGAGATATTGGAGGCATAATTTAATATTTCCCAAAATTCGCTGGATTCAGGACAACTTTATATGGATGGGAGATTTACAAATGTAACATTCTTCTTCAATAGAAGAGATAGCTAAACTAAAGAGCAATTATTTGACCACTGTAACAGGGAAGTGGATGGAGTCAATCACAAAGGAGGAGTTAACAGAACGCTTAGAAAAGCAAAACTCAAATTACCAGTGAAGCATGTTTTCATGAAGGGCATGTCGTGGTGTTGTTTGGTGTTGTTTGAGGATGTCAGCAGCAAGGTGGATAATGGGGATATGGTGGATGTAATATTCCTCGACTTCCACAAGTTGTTTGACAAACTGCTGTACAGAAGACTGATGCAGAATATTTGATCCCAGGAGGCTAAGCTTGACTATTATCTGGGAAAGAGGATTGATTGCGTGACAGAAAGCCGAGTGTCTGGATAAATGACCCTTTTCTTGTTGGTGAACTGTAAGTTATTGGTATGCCTTACGATTCAGGTCATAGACCTCAAATACTTATACTCTGTACAAATGGACTTCTGGCATTTGTTGCAAAAGGACAACATTACAAAAATGATACTTTTTTTATCAGGCTTTAGTGAGACCACACCTCAGTGTTGAAGCTGCCTCTTCTCAGTCTATCTCTATGACCACATCTGGTATATTGTGCCTATATTTAGTCTCCTCATTTGAAGATGGATGTGGTGGTACTGGAAGCCATTCAGGGGAGGATCATCAGGTTATTTTCCAGGGATGAACGGGCTGTGATATGATGAAGGTTGAAATACCTTAGGCTTGTACTCGCTGTACTTCAGAAAAATTAGAGACCATTTGAATGAGGCATTTAAAATGCTAAAGTGCATTTATAATCTGGGTATGTTGATCAGATTGGCCCCCATGTGGCACAGTATCAAAAAGGAGGTCATAACGTTAGAGTGAGAGGAGGTAGCTTCAAATCTGAGATGTGGAGAAGCTACTCTATCAGTGTTTTGTGAATCTGGAACTCAGAGTTAAGTTGCGGCAGAATCAATCAACAGGTTCAAGAAAGAAATAGATGTGTTTCTGATGAAATGCGTCATAGAGGGCTGTGGGGATTAGGTAGGATTGTGGATTTGAGACCAGGTTAAGATCAGACTTGATCATGTTAAATGTCGGAGCAGGCTCTGAGGAATGATTTGCCTCCTCCCACTTCGAAATACTATATTCCTGTGTTCCTATTGCAACTAAACCACTGTCAATTATGCCCTGTATTTACCGAACTTCGTTTCCAATTTATGAGCATGACGTGAAGCTAAAGTATTTAGTTTCAGTGAATATTTCTTAACCTGCAGGGGTTATTGTCCTGCTAAGCGGTTACAATGCATCGATTTTGAATACTTTAACTGGTGGTGACATGGTGGCTCATTGGTTAGCACTGCCTTACCACCAGGGACCCAGGATTGATTCCGCCCTCGGGCGACTGTGTGGAGTTTGTATATTCTCCCCCTGTCTGTGTGCGTTTCTGCTGGGTGCTCTGGTTTCCTCCCACATTACAAACACGTGCAATTTTACGTGAATTGGCCATGCTAAGTAACCCATAGTATTCAGGTCAGGCAGCATCCAGGGAACAGGAGAATCGACGTTTCGGGCATAAGTCCTTCTTCTGAAGAAGCGCTTATGCCCGAAACGTCGATTCTCCTGTTCCCTGGATGCTGCCTGACCTGCTGCGCTGTTCCAGCAACACATTTTCAGCTCTGATCTCCAGCATCTGCAGACCTCACTTTCTCCACATAGTATTCAGGTTTATATAGATGCGTTCGCTGTGAGATATGCAGATTTACAGGGATTAACAGGTTGGGTTACTCTTTGAGGATTGCTGTTGACTCGCTGGGCCCATTGGCCGTTTCCGCAACGAAACGCTCCAATCCAATCCAGTCACCTGTCCAGTTGATGATGGCACTCAGAGGTAACAGGACTGGATCAGATGCATCCAAGGATTTTGCGTAGAAAGGAGAAATGATGGGGTCACTAGATATAAGATTATAGTATTCCCCAGATCCTGATGAGGTGCCTGGAGACAGGACGGTTTCCAACATGGCAAGCTTTTTCTAAAATGGGTGGTAAAGCTAATCCTGTCATTTACAATCTTGTCTGTTTAACTCCAGGGAAGCCTCTGGCAACAATTATTTGGGGTAAAGCTAGTAGTCATGTGGAAATTAGTGGGTACGTTAGGAAAAGTCATGGTGAAAATGTGCCTAACTAACTTGCTAATGCTTTTCAATGAATTAATAAAGTGTTGATGAGAGCAATGGTACTGATGGGGTTTACATGTATTTTCTGTAGGTACCACGCATCAGACTTGAGGAAGGTTGTCGTTCATTGTGCAACAGGCAGGGATAACATGGATACAACATTAACTGTGTCGTGTGAAAGACAGAAAGTGATGGTTAATGGATATTTTTGGAGCTAGGGTAAGTTTTACAATAGAGTTCGGAACGTGTGAATATTGGGAACAGCATGTTCCGGGAAGGAGGAAGGACAAGGCGTTGTAAGTGATGCTTGGAAAACAAGGGAAAGTGTGAATTTTGTCCAAAGGATAAAAGAAGCATATGTCAGGTTTTTGGACGCTACAATCGGGCAGGCCCATAATGAACATAAAAAAAAGCAGAAATAACTCAGTAGGGAATTAGGAGAGCAAGAAGGTGCTATTAAATGACTTAAGCAATTAAGCTTAAAGAGTATCACAAGACATTTTATACATACATTCAAAATAAGAGGATAATAGGGAGAAGGCAGGATCACTCGAGGATAAAGGAGGGAACATTCATTGATATTCACCCAGGAGAAGGACATGGAGGATAGTGAAATTAATGCGG
>NW_025204566.1:0-9575 GCF_004010195.1 Chiloscyllium plagiosum | reverse complement strand
GCGTGTGTGAGTATGAGAGAGTCTATGTGTGTGTTAACTGTTAGGGAGGCCTGTGTGCTGCCAGAACCTGCTGGGACTTGTCTGGTCACGGTCCTGCTCTCCTATTGCACTCCATCCCCACCCTGAGTGCTGGCAACTATCCTGCAGGGACCTTTGCATCAAGCTCTGGTTACATTGCTCCACCCAAACGGAGACAGAGCAGTGAGGGAGGGAAGGAAGAGGTATGCAGCAGAGACGATTTGTTTGTAAACGGGAAGGTCCTGGTTTTTCTCATGTGGCGCCTCGTGTGCCCCTCCGACAGCTCGTCATGATGTCTCAGCTTTAACAAAGCGAAAGGATCTCAGTAAGTGGATGGCAAGTGGACCCTGGACCCAAACTTTTATCTTATTTAAAGGCACTGCATTCCAAATGTAATTCAACTGCAAGGCTTTAACACTTTATTTTAGCACTAAAGTTAAAGTTAAAAAAAAATTGGTATAACTCTACTGAAATATTTAACAAAATGCTCTATAGTAACCATCAGTCAGCAGCTGTTCCCAAATAGCAGCATCCCATAAACACACTCTTAGCAAACGCAAATGCAGCCAAATAGATTTCCCTCACTTGCTCCGGCCCAGGAGAAGGAACTCCGACACAAGGAATCCAGCAGCAGAGAGAGCGCTGTATCTAGCAGCTTCAACCCCACAACCTCAACTTTAACTGAAAGTGAAAAACTAAACTCCTGGCTCTGTGTGAGCCTGACCCCACCATCCATGCTGCCTTTGTTTAATTTAAAGCAAGACCCAGAGCTATTTACTCTCCTTTCCATGGAGCAGAAACTCGGCACCAGGTTTATAAGCCCCCACCCAACTCTTCAGGAGAAACCAGACAGAACAAAGCCCTCTTAAAGGCATGTTTTTTTCACGCAGCCTGATAACCAGTCTATTGATGTCCTCCTGCAGGTCCCCGCTAACATCTTCATTTCTTTTTACCATCATACCAATTTTCATATCATTTGCAAATTTTGTGACCATGCTCCCTCCCTCCCACCCCTATCTTCGGAGGCTCGGTGTAGACTCAGGCCGAATGGCCTGCTTCCATATGGGGATTCTATGATTTGTAACTCAGCTTTCCTTGTGCCAGCCGACCTCCTAACTTCACCGGATCTCAGGGCTTTTTGCAACTCTAATGCAATCTCTGCCTCGGAAGTGGAAGTCGGGAATTCTGGCCTCCTGGGCTGCCCTTGGGTGCAGTGTGGGCTGGATTTGGTGGGGGTCACTAGATGACCCACGGCGGTTCACTGGGGCTGACTGGGTTACCATGGATGCCACCTGGCAACTGGTCTCCGAAGAGCAGGTGGAAGATTAGGGCGGCACGGTGGCTCAGTGGTTAGCACTGCTGCCTCGCGGCGCTAGGGACCCGGGTTCAATTCCCGCCTCTGGCAACTGACTGTGTGGAGTTTGCACATTCTCCCCGTGTCTGTGTGGGTTTCATCCGGGTGCTCCAGTTTCCTCCTACAGTCCAAAGCTGTGCAGGTCAGGTGGCTTGGCCATGCTAAGTTGCAAATAGTGTTCAGGGATGTGCAGGTTAGGTGCATTGGTCAGGGATAATTGTAGAGTAATGGGGTAAGGGAATGGGTCAGGGTGGGATACTCTTCAGGTGTGGGCCGAATGGCCTGTTTCCACACTGTAGGGATTCTGTGATTCTGCAGCTGTCTCCCATCAGAGATGTCAAGGGAGGTCCCCCTGTCTGACCTTCCCTGAACACTCGCTCTGAATGTGGGGTTCAAGGAGAAAGCTTAAGACAAAGTAATAAACAAGAGATCACCATTCTCTGAAGGCCTGGTCTTCCTTCAAGATATTAACAGGAAAATAAACAGGGTAGATAAAGGTAAACTGTTCCAACTGATTGGGGATTCTAGGACTAGGGGGCACAGTCAGAGAATTTAGGGCCAGACCTTTCAGAAGCGATATTAGGAAGCACTTTTCAACATACAAAGGGTGGCAGAGGTTTGGAACTCTTCCACAAATGGCAGTATTTGCTGGATCAGTTGTTAATTTTGAATCTGAAGTCTTTGTTACGCAAGGGTATTAAGGGATGTGTGCCAAAGGTCAGGCCATAGATCAGCTGTAAACTCATTGAATGGTGGAACAGTATCGAGGGGCTGAATAGCCTCCTCCTGTTCCTGTATTCCAATGTTCCTCTGCCTGGGAGTTCCTGCCTCCTGCACCCAGTGAGATGAGACATCTGTCCCTTGCCACCCTCTGGCTTGAGCTTCCTGGGCCTCCCTGCTGGGTGGCAGCCATTTTTTTAATCCCCTCCCAACGGTTCCTTTTTGTCCAAGATGGCGACGATCATCAGAAGAAGCTGGCCACTTTCTCAAGCACAACATGGGATGGGCAATAAGTGATGGCCCAGCTGCGATGCCCTCATCCCACGACTGAATAGAAAGGAATCAAGAGAGGCCTTCTTCCGAGGCCAACTCCAACGTCGCCACCATTAACCCAGCATGGATGAATGTTGACATCGCAATCTATAATCATAACTCTTTCAAAAGCTTGACCATTAAAATGAATTATTAACAAGTTTTGAGAAGATTTGTGGCTTAGGGTGAGGTTCTGGATGTGAGTTTGCTCGCTGAGCTGGAAGGTTCATTTTCGTCACTATACCAGGTAGCATCATCAATGACTCTCTGGATGAAGCTTCATCCGGAGGCCTACTGAAGATGTTACCTAGTATGGTGACGAAACGTCTGAAGATGAACCTTCCAGCTCAGCGAGCAAACCTACATCCAGAATGAATTATTGCGTAAGGTTAGTGAAGAATAGTCAGCGTTGCAGTCTTTATTTCCTCTGGGAAATGGGGTGTGATTGGGCTTCTGTTAGGAGCAATCAATGTAGAATCCTCACAGTGTGGAAGCAGGCCATTCAACCCGTCGAATCCACACCAACCCTCCGAAGAGCACCCCACCCAGAGCTGTGGATTAACAAAGCTATTGAGACAAAACAGGGTCAGCACCAGGCTTTGTTTATAGAAGGATAGAGTTGAAAATGAGCAAGGCCTCCTGGAACTCTGTCAATCCTCGGCCACACAAGGATACATTGTGCAGCTCTGCTCATTGTATATTCAGACATGGGAGATGGGGCAGAGGTTTACAAGGGCAATAGCTGATACAGGGGTTTACATTTTGGGATAGGGTCGACGGAGGGACTTGTCTTTCTCGCTCGCAAGAAGAGAAAGGAGGAGTGATTAATCCATTCTGAAAGGTTTAGCTGGAAGGGGAAGGGAGAGAGTGTTTCCTCTCGTACAAAACAGGGCAGCTGAAGGTTTTCAAGGAAAGATGGTCACGAAAAAATCGGGAATTAAAAGGAATCCTCTTACACAGGGATTGGTGGAGCGTTCCAACAGTTAATTTTGAGGAAGGGTCACTGGACCTGAAATATTAACTCTGGTTTCTCTCCACTAATGCAGCCAGACCTGCTGAGCTTTTCCAGCACGGCTGAAGCAGATTGTATGGATGTATTCCAGGGGAGGATGAGGAAGAAAGGAATAAAGAATGACCCTGATCGATTTAAATGGGGAATGCAGCTTGGTTGGAGCAGAAACTCCAGCATCGGCTGGTTGGGCCAAATGGCCTGTTTCTGTGCCACATTATCCTGTAGAATGTACCAAGAATGATGTCCAACACGGTGGCTCAGTGGTTAGCACTGCTGCCTCACAGCACCAGGGTCCCAGGTTCGATTCCAGCCTCGAGCAACTGTCTGTGTGGAGTTTGCACATTCTGCCCGTGTCTGCGTGGGTTTCCTCCGGGTGCTCCGGTCTCCTCCCGCAGCCCAAAGATGTGCAGGCCAGGTGAATTGGCCATGCTAAATTGCCCATAGTGTTAGGTGCATTAGTCAGAGGGAAATGGGTTATGGGTGGGTTACTCTTCGGAGGGTCGGTGTGGACTTGTTGGGCCGAAGGGCCCGTTCCCACACTGTAAGGAATCGAATCTAATGTGATAGTCGGGTGTGGAGCACTGCCGCCTGAGTCAGAAGCTGGAGTCCAATGTCTGAGCCGATAGTTCAGTGCAGTACTGAGGGGGTGCTGCCCGGTTGGAAGTGCAGGCTGAGAGATTAGGTGGAGGTGCGATGGGTGTAGAAGGGCCTTTGTCACCCTCTGCAAACAGAGCGAGTAGGTTTGTTGTCCCCACCTGACATCACTAAACACATCATCGGGCCTTGGGGATATTGCTGTTAGTGGGAGATCCCCTCGTTCATTTTCTCCAATACCCGCACTTTGGAAGCACTTGACATGCTGCAAACGTTGTAAATGGTGCCACAGAAATGCAAACTGTTTCACTTTGAAGCATTTCCTTTGATGTACATTGAATTGTCGACAGTGCCCTTTCAAAATATGGAAGCCGGTCCCCTCAAATCCCGCTATGTTTTAGTTAACTATTTCTTTGCCTCTGGCTGACTAACGTGCAGCTTAAGATGGCACTGCAGGGGGTCTGAAGATCCACCGGGCACTGTCAGAGCCCCACGCTGTCTCAGTCCGGCGAGAGGTCGCCGAGGACCGATGGGCAGGTTCTGACCGGGCAATATTGCACATTGCTCACCGAATGTGCAATACAGACGGGGCTGGAGTGTGGCCCAGAGAGCATGTATGGGGAAGAGGAGGGAAATAGGTCTTTGAAGATTTTTTTTTTAGTCAGTCAGAGAAAATATTGGATGCAACACGTGTGGGACATTTTTCCTTCGCTGATTGCTTCCTTCCCCAATGAGTCAACAATCTTCATTCGTCTGTCCTTTGATGACCTCCGGCCTACATATCTCTGGGGTATTCCTCCTCCTGAATTCTCAATTTGGGATGCTCCAATAAAAGAAGCAACACTTAATTCACTGCCACAAAAAACACAGTTTTGTCTGATTTTTCCACAGAATCGACCCCGGTTTATCCTTGTACTTGGCAGGATCCCAGCCGAGTCAAGTCAAGTCAGCCAGCTCCTGGGCCTCATTAGACTGAAACCATCATGCCACTGCCCAAAGATATCGTGAAGATCGCCGTGCAGATGCCTGGGGCCTACCCTCAGCTGATCGACCTCGATCAGGTAAGAAAGCAGGCAGACTGTCTCAATACTTCAACAACTCTGAAAAATTCCTCTTTCACACCGTCCCTCAAGTCAGTCAGATCTGGAATAGCTGGGGGGGGGGGGGGGCGGCAGCAATTTGAGCTAAGTTTGTGTTGCAAGCGTATCAGAGTCAGGTGGAACAGGGTCTGATTATGATTCCGTCAATCAGAGAGCCACCTAATACAGCGCGCCTTTCAAAACTGGTTCAGTCTCTTCCCAAACCCTGGGAAGTACTCATTTGGTACACATACTCTGTCCGAACATACTCACTCCTCATCTGTGTTCAAAGTTAAAAATCACACTACACCAGGTTATAGTCCAACAGGTTTAATTGGAAGCACACTAGCTTTCGGAGCGTCGCTCCTTCATCAGGTGATAGTGGAGGGCTCAATCCTAACACACAGAATTTATAACAAAAATTTACAGTGTGATGTAACTGAAATTATACATTGAAAAATTGATTGTCTGTTAAGTCTTTCATCTGTTTGAATACCGTGATAGTTTCACTTTTTTCATGTGTAAATCACAAAACCTTTTTTAAAAAGTTACATTCTCAGGTTAGCTGTTACTAATGGGTGATAGCTAGACAATATGTTGAAGGTAAAAATCTTCGAGGAGAAAGTGAGGACTGCAGATGCTGGAGATCAGAGCTGAAAATGTGTTGCTGGAAAAGCGCAGCAGGTCAGGCAGCATCCAAGGAACAGGAGAATTGACGTTTCGGGCATAAGCTGAAGAAGGGCTTATGCCCGAAACGTCGATTCTCCTGCTCCTTGGATGCTGCCTGACCTGCTGCGCTTTTCCAGCAACACATTTTCAGCTCCAATATGTTGAAGGTGTTATCCCCCTGTGTTCTCTGTCTATGCCATGAGGTTTAGATTGATGCTAATCTGAAAAGTGAGATAACGGAGTTTTACATAAATTCATGCAGTTTTTGAGCAAAGTACAATGTAACTCTGCATTTGTGATTTACACATGAAAGAAGTGAAATTATCACAGTATTCAAACAGATGAAAGACTCAACAAACAATCAAGGTATTTTTCAATGTATAATTTCAGTTACATCACACTGTAAATTTTTGCTATAAATTCTGTGTTAGGATCGAGCCCTCCACTACCACCTGATGAAGGAGCATCGCTCCGAAAGCTAGTGCTTCCAGTTAAACCTATTGGACTATAAGCTGGTGTCATGTGATTTTTAACTTTGTACACCGCAGTCCAACACCGGCATCTCCAAATCACTCGTCCGTGATATCCACCTTCGGAGCTTCACTTCCCAGTATCCGTTTTGTGGGATGTGAGCATCACTGGAAAGGCCAGGATACATCGCTTGCTCCTGATTGGCCAGTGCCTTGGAGCGGATAGTCTTCTGCCATTTCTGCTGCCCCTGTCCTTCGAGGTCGGTGCTTGTGGGTTTGGAAGGTGTTGTTGTTGTAGCAACTGCGCAGTGGCGATGATCAGCTGAATATTGTTAAGTGATGGAGTTTCTTTTTAAATTTATTCATGGTCTGTGAGCATCTCTGGCCAGGCTAGCATTTATTGTCCACCCCTAATTGCCAAGAAGGTAATACAGGGTCAGTCATAATGCTGTGCGCTTGGAGTCACGTGTAGGTCTAAAGGACATTAGTGAACCAGGCGGGTTTTTTCTGACAATGGACAGATTCCGGATTTTTCTCAAATTTTAATTCCTCCATCTGCCGTGGTAGGATTTGAACCTGGGTCCAGAATATTACCGGAGTCTCTGGATTAACCATCCAGCCATAATATGACTCAGCCATCATCCCCTCCGGTTAGGATACCAGTCATAGGGTCTTGGATGGTGTCGATCTTCCTGAGTGTTGTTGGAGCTGCACCCATCCAGGCAAGTGGGGAGTATTCCACCACACCCCTGACTTGGGCCTTGTAGATGGTGGATGGACTTTGGGGAGTCAGGAGGCAAGCTACACACTGGAGGGTTCCTAGACATTGACCTGCCCTTGTAGCCACGGTATTTATATTGCTCATTCAGTTCAGTTTCTGATCAAAGATAACCACAAAGGACAGTGGGAAATTCAGTGGTAATGCTGTTAAATGTCAAGGGTTGATGGTTAAATTCTGTCTTGATTAGATTGGATTCCCCACAGTGTGGAAACAGGCCCTTCGGCCCAACCAGTCCACATCGACCCTCTGAAGAGTAACCCATCCAGATCCATATCCCTTTGACTAATGCACCTAGCATGGCCAATTCACCTAACCTGCACATCTTTAGACTGTGGGAGGAAACCGGAGCACCTGGAGGAAAAACACACAGACACAGGGAGAACGTGCAAACTCCACACAGACAGACAGTCGCCTGAGGCTGGAATTGAACCTGGGACCCTGCTGCTGTGAGGCAGCAGTGCTAACCACTGAGCCACCGTGCCTCCCCCAATAAGCCTCTGAACAGCATCTCAGCCCGACCCGTCCGTGTAATCCAGGAGATGTTGGAGATGGGACTGTCTACCACTTGTGCATTGAGAGTATTACGGCCTACTTAGTTATCCAAGCCTGCGTATTGTACTCCAGATCTTGTTGCAGTTAAACGTGGACTGCTTCAGTATCTGAGGAGTCGCAGACGGTGCTGAACACTGCGCGATCTGACCTCACGATAGTGGGAAGGTGGTTGATGAAGCCGCTGAAGATGGTTGGGCCTAGGACAAGCCCCCGGAGGAACTCTCGGAGCTGTGGGCCTCAGACCTCCAACAAACACAAACATCTCTTAAAAGTGATTCCCAACCCACCTGGGAGTTCCACCCACTGCCCCCCCCCCCCCCCCAGCCCAGTTCCCATTGACTCCAGCTTCACCCGGGCTCTGTGATGCCACACTCATTCGCACTGCAGCCTCGAGAGTGCGGTGACACCGTGGCTGTGTGCAGGCCACACGAGAGGGCAGGGCTGTGGGATCCTGAGGTCAGGAGGAGGTTGGGGGTTGGGTGTGGGGAGAAGGGCTGTGGAGGAAATTGAGAAGAAAGATGAGAGCTTTGTAACAGAGTCAGTGCATGTCTGGGGCAAAGCCTGTCTGGAGATCTCGGGGCCTGTGCCATCACCTTTGCATGTGGCCCCCGGGAAGGGGAAATGTGTTGGCGCCGGGCTCTCTGTTGAGCTCCCTGCTAATGGTGTGCAACGGCCAGGGGAAGGGATTGAGCTGCAGCGTGGCTGAGCTGACTGACTGGGGGTGAGGGTTGGTGGGGGGAGACACAGGATTGGGCTGGGCAGTGACAAGTGCTTTTTGTCAGACACTTGGTGCGGCCTGTGCCATTCTGGACTAACCCGGGTTTCTTTTCTCCTTTCTGGATTCCCACAGAAAAAGCCCTTGTCAACCGTCCTGAAGGAGGTCTGCGACGTGTAAGTAACCCTTTGTCTCCCAAGGGATCCAAGCCCCAGGAAACACTGAGCCCAGGATGGTCTCCTCTTAGCACTTTGTTCACCCAACAGGCTCAAAGTAAAAGAGGGCCTGACGCGTTATTCTCCTGAACTGCCTTTGATTTCCCTTTGTCTAATTTTCGTGACCACAGTGACAAGCAACAGCAGCAGTTTAGCCTGAACTCTGACCTCTCCCCCGCTCCAACCTGAACCCTGACTTGCCCTGAGTCTCACCCCGAGTACTGCCCTATTCTGTAGGCTCTGTCAGAGTAAGCTCTGCTTTGCTGTATGTACCTGGAGCCCTGAGCGTGTCCTGTTCTGTGGGCCCTGGCCCCTAGCCAGACTATCCCAAATAGTGAGGGGACAATGACCTCATGGTGATGTCATTGGTGGCGGCCATCTTCTTGTCAGTCAGGAAGCATCACAGTGTTAAGGATGCTTGAATTGACTTGACACCTTCGGTCCCTCCCTCCGTCCGTCCATCTGTCCCTCCCTTCCTCACTCCGTCTCTCTCTCCCTCCGTTCTTCTCTCCCTCCATCCCTCTCTAGCTCCGCTTCCTGTTGTAAACTTTTGCTGGTGATTATCCACACAGCAGGTCAAACTCCCTCACTTTGCGCGATGATTAAGAAGTCTGAACAAAGCAGTTCATTCACCACCAGCTCATTCAAGGCTGGGGTTATTGTCCTGGAATCTGATCTGGTTTCTCCTTCACCTGTAGCTGGAACAAGAGTAACCCTGATCAGTATGCCCTGCAGTACGCTGATGGGATACAGACGTACATCACAGAGACGGTGAGTGACGCTGGATCTGGGCACTGGGTGGGAAGGTGGGTATGTTGACAGTCTGCCCCTGCCCCGAAATTGGCACACCTAGTCCCAGTTATTGGCGCTTGGCAAGGCAATACGACAGGTTTAACTCAATGACTCTATTTGAGAGAGAAACCTACTTCACGTGTGTGTGGTGCTATTTCGTAATGAGCAGGGAGCACCAAAGAGGAGGCCTCTGTATTGGCACAGTGAACAGTGGAGACATTGGCAGGGTGTGTGAGTGCGAGGGAGGGTGTGAGAGTGCGAGAGAGGGTGCGTGAGTGCGAGAGAGGGTGCG
>NW_025204565.1:0-9569 GCF_004010195.1 Chiloscyllium plagiosum | reverse complement strand
GTCCTCCTGGGAGCAGATGCGGCAGAGGCGGAGGAATTGGGAATACGGAATGGCATTCTTGCAGGAGGGTAGGTTGGGATGTGTAATCCAGGTAGCTGTGGGAGTCAGTGGGTTTGTAAAAACTGTCAGTGTCAAGTCGGTTGTCATTAATGGAGATGGAGAGGTCCAGGAAGGGGAGGGAAGTGTCAGAGGTGGTCCAGATGAATTTAAGGTCAGGGAGGAATGTGTTGGTGAAGTTGATGAATTGCTCAACCTCCTCGTGGGAGCACGAGGTGGCGCCAACACAGTCATCAATGTAGCGGAGGAAGAGGTAGGGAGCGGTGCCGGTGTAACTATGGAAGATGGGCTGTTCTACATAGCCAACAAACATGGTGGAGCAGAATCGATGGGCTGAATGGCCTAATGTCTAGATTAGATTAGATTAGATTACTTACAGTGTGGAAACAGGCCCTTCGGCCCAACAAGTCCGCACTGCCCGCTGAAGCGCAACCCACCCATACCCCTACATTTACCCCTTACCTAACATAGCGGAGGAAGAGGTGGGGAGTGGTGCCGGTGTAACTGCGGAAGATGGGCTGTTCTACATAGCCAACAAAGAGACAGGCATCAGCCATGATTGAATGGTGGAGCAGAATCGATGGGCTGAGTGGCCTAATGTCTACTTCTATGTCTTATGGTCTTATGATATTGCATTGTATTGTATTGACATTGGGGTAGTTTACCTTCTCGGCAAATTCAGTCTATTGTGTTCCAGGTGTTCCTTCAGCATGCAACTTCAGGCAGGCTCCACATCTATCTCAGCTTTTAATTTTACATAAAACAACTCAATATTATTATTAATATTGATTTCAGTCAACTTAGCCACACAAAGCTCTACTAACAGACGAGAAACAGCAACGAGGGTGTTTCCAGCACAGTCTGTTTTTAAAATTCTCATTCAAGAAACTGAATTTTTTAAGACATTTGGACAGAGATTTTATCATTCAAATCTTTTTTAAAGGGATATTAAGCTTTAGCATGCTGAAAAAATGTTTCAATTAAATTCCTTCATCACATGCAGTGGTTTGGGAGAATGCTACCCAATTTTTGTGCAGAATTTTTTTTGACAACATAACTAAAGAAAAGGCAAAAGACTTAATCAAGAATCATTTCTTTGAGCACAGCTGGAGGTGAATCTTCAGCCAGTCTAACCCATCTTGCCCTAGAATTCCACAACGTCACTTTTACGGCAATGAATTGTCAATAGAATGTCTCCAAATGTTCTGCATTAATTTCCTACTTGGAGACTTAAAGTTTAATCAATTTATGAGGGAAGAGGGCTTCCAAACTTCATTCCTCAACTTGCCTTTTCTGAGCACCCTGTTTTGGAAGGATACTATTAAACTGGAAAGGGCTCAGAAAAGATTGAGCAGGATATTGCAGTGAATGGAGGGTTTGAGATATAAAAATAGTCTGGAAAGACTGGGACATTTTTAACTGGAGCGTAGGAGGTTAGGTGTGACCGTGTTGAGGTTTATAAAATCATGAAGAGCACAGATAAGGGCCTTTTCCCTTGGGTAGGGCACTTCAAAACATATTTTTACGATGAGAGGAGAAAGATTTAAAAAGAAATATGGGGCAATGCTTTTATACAAAGAGTGGTTTTTGTGTGGAATGAACTGCCAGAGGAAGGGGGGTATGCAGGCACAGTTGCAATGTTTAAAAGACACTTGGATAAGTTCATGAATAGGAAAGTTTTGGAGGGCAATGGGCCAAGTTCAGGGCAGGTGGGACTAGTTAAGATTGGGACACGGTCGGTGTGGACTATTTGACTGAAGGGACTGTTTCCATGCTGTATCACTACTTGAACCTGTTAACTAGAATGTAGAGCACAGAAGTATCGTTTCGTCTTTCAACCCCATATCGGTATTTCAACTCCATTTGAGTCTCCTGTCATCCTTCCTCATTTAACAATATTAATTCTACACTTTTCTTCCTTCTCCTTCATACGCTTATAACTGTCTGCTCCTGAACTGCATCCATAATATTCACCTCAAGCATTCACCACAGTCAGGATTTTCACACTCCTGTTACTCCACGGGTTAAAAATAAATCCTCAGACTTCTGTTATACATGGGTTTGAAAGGGTTAAAGGTTGGAGTGCATTAAGCACCACCCACTATGATGGTGTCATGTGAATTTGTGATCAGAACAGTCTCGAAGGAGTGAGATCAAACGTCTGGTCCCCCTCAAAGTCTCTGTAACAATTCCTATTACATTAGTGCAACACAATTAATAATATTTAGTTAGGAAGCTCTTTTTGTTAGACCAGGAGTTGGATTTTCTTTATCACACTAGCCCTCAAGTTTCCTAGAATTGAAGAGGATGATGCCAGCAGCTTTCAGTGTGAGAAACAGCTCAGGCAGTGCAAGAGCTGGCCCTCCAGAGAGACCAGTTCCTCACTGAATTATTAGTGGCTTCTTTTGTCACCTTTGTTCGATTGTCACCAACATTCTCAGGAGTTCTGAGGGGGGGCTGCTGCATTCATAATTTTATCTAGTCATAATTCATCACGGATAGCAAAGCTGGAAATTGTCAAACTTCTTTATGTATTAGCTGTAGATCACCCATATTTCACAACCCTATATCAGGGTACAGACAAAATACGCCTTAGAAACCATCAACTTGGTGTTAACACATCCCTGTTTGGCAAATTGGACTGAGCTGTTGGCTGCTTTCCCATTCACGTGTGTTCTGCAAATGGGGCAGACCTGACGAAGCAGAACTAACTGACCTTTTTTTTCAGTAATTTCTGTTATTTAACGGGTTCAACAGAGGAAATGCCAGGTCTTGCTTCATGACCATCGTTTTCTTGTGGAGTGGACGACCTGACAGAGACAATCTTTGCAATGTGATTGTGTGGTCACATGATGGAAGATGGTTACATACACAAGCACCATCTCTATGGTGAAGAAGATGGAGCTAATCTATTGGGGGTCCTTAGGCCTCAGGATGCTTGAAAGTAGGACTTGAAGGCTATAAGTATTGACTATTGCTCTTGGGCATCACTAGATGGCAAAAAAGGGAAATAGCGACATATCATGTGGCCTGGTATGCATTAGTTTTAGAGTCAGAAGCTTGACAATTGACACTAATACCAAAAACAATGATCCATAGTAAGATCATAAGATATAGGAACAGATTTAGGCCATTCAGCCCATCCAGTCTGCTCTACCAATTGCTCATGGGTGATACGTTTCTCAAACCCATTCTCCTGCCTTTTCCCCGTAACCCTTGATTCCCTTGTAAATCAAGAACCTGTCTATCACTGCCTTAAATACATGCAATGACTTGGTCTCCACAGCCTTCTGCGGCAATGAGTTCCACAGATTCACCACCCTCTGGCTGAAGATATTCTTCCTCATGTCATTTAGCAGCTTTGTGCGTAGGATCTGTAGCAGAACCTGCTTCTTAAGATTTGGCTTTCACAAGTATCAACCATAGTGCACTGAACACTGAAATAGGTTGCTTGCTGTGTGTTCGTCATCTGTCATGGACAGAAGGATTTTCATGTGCATATTATCTCTAGTTTTGTTCTTCGGCATAAATAGAAATATTCTCTCAATACTATCAAATCCTTTCTTAATTTTAAAGACCTTTCCTCTCCTACGTGCCTGCTGGGTTAGACTAAATGGGCCTCCGTCTGCTCTCTAACAATTCCATGATGTTTTTGAAACGACCCAGCCTCTTTACACTCTCCTAAAATCCTTTGTTCACCCTTATCAGTATCTCTTTCCCCTCATTATAACATGGAAACACAAACTGCAAGCAGGACATATCTTCCAATAAGGCGCCAGTGGAATAGGGCCTTGTCCATTCCACTTGCTTTTCTTTTCATTTCTTTCCTCTCTTTTCTGTTTTATTTTTTTTATTTTTTTCTCTTTTAATTTACTTGTTGTTGGAGAGCTGAGGATCACGGCGATGGTATCCGCAGTAGCAAGTAGGTCCAGCGCTGAGACAGAGCATCAGAGTGAGTATGGGTGCATTGACGAGGTGGTCCTAGCACCAACTCCAGGCTGCTGCAGCAGAGGTGACTTCGGGGTCCCACTGTTTGCGTCCAGTCCAGGTTCAGGGAGGCTGTGAAGGAGGCGTGTTGGGACCCAGTAGGTGACCCAGCGATACCTGCAGTGTCAGTGTCCAGTGGGGACTCATGGAGGCACCGGAGTCGAGTTTGGGCTGATCCAATACCCAGTGTTGGTGGCATCTGTATTGGCAAGGTCTAGCAAGGAATCATAGTGATGAGGGCGTCGGTGAAGGTGAGATGGCACCAAAGAGTGGCAACTTTCATTCCAGCGATAGGGGTGTGGCAAAGGGACTCCTGCCTGGCCATCGGTTCCATGGCCCCATGGTGGAGCACTTAACAAGAAGGACGGTAAAGTTGAACACTTTTTTTTATTTCTTTACTCTTCTGCCTTTATATTCTATGTATTGGTTTATTTTTCTGTGTTTTAAGATGGTGCCAGAGAACGGCAACACTATACATCACTTTTCACTTTATTTTGTAACAAAATACATATGATAATAAATAAATCAAATCAAGTATAGACTTTAAGATAGGGATAGATAAGGTCTTGCTTTGTAAGGGGATCAAAATTATAGGGAAATGGTAGGAAAATGGGGTTGACAAACATATCCGCCATGATCAATTGGTAGAGCAGACTCATTAGCTAATTAGCCTAAATGTGCTCCTATATGTCTTATGGTACTCCATTTATAGTCAAACGAAAGTTTGATACAAGTGCTGTATTCTAACTTTTCTGTTCCATTCTTCTAGAAATAAACCTCCTGTGTTTGGTTTGTTTATTTTGTACAACTTTATTATCTTATGTCAATACTTTAGTCATTTGTATGTTTACACTCGCAGATCCCTTTGCTCCTTGACCTTATTTAGATTCTTGTTTTCAATATGTGACCTCCTTACTTTTCTTCCCAAAACAGAATTCCTCTCACTTCTCTGTGTTGAACTTCATTTGCCAAATTATATGAGCAATCTGTAAACTTACTTTGATGCAGTCTTCCACAATTTTACCTCTGCCCCAAATTGGTGTTACCTGCAAATTTAGAAATGATGAAAGAAATTGTGAGAACAGTGGTCCCCGCTCTGATGTTCCTGGGACACTTTGAACAACGAGTCAGTGACCCAGACTATCAAAACAGAGAACCTGGTTCTCATGATTAAACTTATCTCATGAAGGAGTACACTAATGTGAAAGAAATCAATGTAAACTGCTTGGGAATGGGTCACAGATGCTTGCAACTCACTGCTCTCATTGAAATGATGCATCCAGCCCAATTTCAGTTCTGCCTTCGCCTGAGCTCGAACACAGGGACTGGTCCAGTGCAGGACCTTGTCCAGGCCAAGGACTAGGAGGGTATGTTCCAATGCAGTGATTATGCCAGTCCAGGAGCTGTGCCAGTGCAAGGGCAATGCCAGTGCTGGGCTTATGAGGATACCTTCCTGCAGCACGGTGGCTTAGTGGTTAGCACTACTGCCTCACATCAGCAGGGACCCAGGTTCGATTCCACCCTAAGACGACCGTGTGGAGTTTGCACATTCTTCCCATGTCTGTGTGAGTTTCCACCAGGTGTTCTAGTTTCACATGTGCAGGTTAGGTAGATTGATCATGCTAAATTGCCCATAGGGTCCAGGGATGTGCAGGCGAGGTGGATTAGCCATGGGATATGAGGGGTTACAGGGATATGGTAGGGGGCTAGTTCTGGGGTGGGATGCTCTAAGGAGGGTCCTTTTTCTGTACAGTAGGGATTCTTGATTCTATGCAGATTCGTGATTTCTGTGCAGGGGAAATGCTAATACAGGAACTGCAAATACAGTAACTGCAAGATATGCTCCAGTGCAGAGTAGTGAGATGTGTTCCATTGCAGGACCTTTCTCAGAGGAGGGATGATGCCAATGCAGAGCCTGTGAGGTGATGTTGCAGTACGGAGCATGTTCCAGTTAAGGGACTGTGTCTGTGCACTCTTTATTCTGGCACTTGAAGTTACTGCCCCAGATGCCCTTCTGGTACATGGTGACCAAAACTGCCCACTAGGTCTGTGCTGAGAACTGGCCACAGTGTTGGACTCCTTCAGTACTTCACCTCAGGCTCACTTTCCAGTGACTCGATGAAGTAACTCAACATTGTGTTTGCTTCTCTGATTGGCTGTGTACATTCACTTGTTCAATATAGCATCAATCATAGCCAGTTTGAGACAGTTCATTGGCTATGCTCTTTCTAAGAACAAGGAAACAAAGAAACAAAGAACATTACAGCACACGGACAGGCCCTTCGACCCTTCAAGCCTGCGCTGACACATTTTGCTCTTCCACACTAAAACTGTCTTCACTTACAAGATCCATATCCCTCTATTTTCTTCCTATTCATGCATTTGTCCAGGTATTTCTTGAATGCCGCTATTGTGTCTGCCTCCAATACTTCTGGCAGTGCGTTCCAGGCCCTCACCATCCTTTGTGTGAAAAACTAGCTTCACACATCTCTGTTAAACATCCCTCCCCTGCACTTTGAACTTGTGTCCCCTTGTAATTAACCCCTCCACCCTGAAAAAAACACATACTTTCCACTCTATCTATGTCAATCACAATTTTATAAACTTCTGTCAGTTTTCCCCTCAACCTTCTGAAATCAAACCCAGTCTATCCAACATTTCTTCATAGCTAAAATCCCTACATCCTGGTGAACAGTTTCTGTACCGTCGCCAAAGCATCCGCATCCTTCTGGTAGAGTGGTCTAATTAAAGTTCTTTAAAACTGCAGCTCAACTTGTCTATACTTATACACAATGCCTCTTCCAATGAAGGCAAGCTTGCCATAGGCCTTTTTACTCCCTTATCTACCTGAGCTGCCACCTTCAGTGATCTGTGGACCTGCACACCCAGATCCCTCTGCGTATCGATATTCCTAAGGGTTCTGCCATTCACCATTTAATTTCCATTTGTCCTTGACCTTCCGAAATGCATCATATCACATTTGTCTGGATTAAATTCAATCTGCCATTTTTCTGACCATGCCACCAACTGATCTATATCCTGCTGTATCCTCTGAAAATCCTCCTCACTATCTGCACTCCACCAATCTTTGTATTGTCCTCAAACTTACTGATTAGATGGGCCACATATTCATCCAAATCATTTATGTTGACCATGAACAGCAGAGGTCCCAGCACTGATCCCTGTGGAACACCACTAGTCCCAACCCTGCCATTCTGGAAACCATCCGTCCACCTCCACACTCCTATGACTAAGCCAGTTCTGTATCCATCTTATCAGCTTACCCTGCTACCATGTGACCTCACCTTTAGTACCAGTCTGCCATGAGGGACCTTGTCAAAGGCTTTACTGAACTCCATGTAGACAACATCAATCGCTTTTCCCTCAACAATCATCTTCATCACCTCCTCAAAAAACCCGGTCACGATAGTGAGGTACGATCTCCCCCACAAAAAACCATGCTGTCCATCACTAATATGTCCATTCGCTTTTATATGCGTATAGATCTTGTCCCTGAGAGTCTTTTCCAATAATTTCCCCACCATCAACGTGAGGCTCATGGGCCTGTAATTTCCTGGATTCTCCCTCCTACCCTTCTTAAACTGTGTCATGTCATTGTCTGATTTTATGATTCTATCACTCCTAATCTTTTTTATTGTCTTATGATCCCAGCTGATGGTAAAACTGAAGAAGTCAGATGGACCTTATGTTTCATCTTTTTAAAATTTATTGTGATAGACACAGAACAAGTTTCTAAGAAGCTTCCAATAACTTTTAACAAAGGAACACAAAGTTTATTATTCAATGGAAAAGCACTGGTTATGGGGTGTAGGTTTGCTCGCTGAGCTGTAGGTTTGATATCCAGAAGTTTCATTACCTGGCTAGGTAACATCATCAGTGGCGACCTCCAAGTGAAGTGAAGCTGTTGTCTCCTGCTTTCTATTTATATGTTTGTCCTGGGTGGGGTTCCTGGGGTTGTGGTGATGTCATTTCCTGTTCGTTTTCTGAGGGGTCGATAGATGGCATCTAGATCTATGTGTTTGTTTATGGCGTTGTGGTTGGAGTGCCAGGCCCCTAGGAATTCTCTGGCATGTCTTTGCTTAGTCTGTCCCAGGATAGATGTGTTGTTCCTGGTTATATTACACTCAGCAAGAACTACAGTATGTGAAATAAATTCATTACAGATATCAGAAAGAAAGATTTACCCCTTTCACCTTACATTTGCTCAGATCTCAGTAAACAAATTTCCTGAACTCCACATGAATGATTCCTGTTACAGCTGCTACAACTGTAATCAGTTTCTTTTCTGGCAAATTGCTGAGAATTCATTAAATGCAATTTTCTTCTGTTAATATCTTCCCCCAAGTCCTTTGAACAAACTGCTACCTCAGCTCATTATTACTCCTTAAACTCATGTCGTCAGCTGCCTGTAGGATCTCTTCATCTCTGAGACCTCCACAGCTTTTGCTGCTGATGTTTTGTCCTCTTAACTCAAGCTCACCCTGCTCTTCACACCCAACTCCATATCCCTGACCAGCCCTTCCCTGACTATTCTGAAGATAATTAGTCACAGCACCTCTGGCGTGGTAAACTGTCTCTCTGAGCGAATCTGTTCCTAGCATTTCCCACTCTGGGGTGTAAAACTCAAGTCAGCAAACAACGTAGCAATGATCTCCCCAGGCGGCTTGCTGGTTAGTTTTTAGTTTCACTCAGGACTTCTCCAGCTGGGTCAGCATTCATTGCCCACCTCTAAGTGCCCTGGGGAAGGTAATGATGAGCAGCCTTCTAGAACTGCTGCAGTCTATTTGGTGTAGGGACAGCTACAAAGTTGATGAGGAGAGATTTAGTGAAAATCACATTTTGTTAGCTCACTGTTCAAAACAACTTTCTGACCATTTATCAGAAGATCAGACCTTCATAGACCGGAAAATCCAATTTCCCCCAACATAAATTCTCAAATGATGAGACCAGTTCATGGAGTTTCATCACAATTGTTTTTAACCCTGATTTTAGCAGGATATCAATTTTTTTAAAGTTTCGGTTCATTTCAATCTTTCCATTTCTCATTAGAGCTCTTACCATTTGATTCATTTACGTTTTGGCTCAAAGAAGAAAAGATTCATTTTTATTTTGTCCATTTCACATTTAGAACCAGCTCTAGGTTGATCGATTCACTTATTTGACAGCTTTTTTGATTCAATTAATTTCATCCAGATCCATTATTCTTACACAGAACTATCATCTCACTGTCCTTCATTATTCTTGCATTGAATATGAGGCTGCTTTTGTAAGCCTACTATTACTTAAAGCATAGAGTAGTACAGCACAGGAAGTGGCCCTTCGGCCCACCATGTCTGTGCTGACCAATGGTGTAATTTTAAATGAATCCCATCTGCCTGTACACGATCCATATTCGTCTATTCCCTGTCTGTATATGTCCTTGTTTAAATGTCATTTTGCTAACATTATAGAATCCTTACAGTGTGGAAACAGGCCCTGAGGCCCAGCAAGTCCACATCAACCCT
>NW_025204564.1:6983-9569 GCF_004010195.1 Chiloscyllium plagiosum | reverse complement strand
CAACAGTAAATACCTGGCTCAGAATCTGGATTCGAGGGCGAAATTTTCCCACACTGTGCTTCTCGATACATTCCAGATCATCGAGTGTGAGATCAGTGTCAGAATGTGACCCAGAATAGAGCCTGGGACTCTCCTGCTCTGTATACACCTGTATCTTGCTGGGAGGGTGAGGAACCTTGGTTTCACATTATTCCATCAAATCAACTAACTCTAGGCCCAAGACGAAGCCTAAGTTTATGTTTGCTTACATTGTGGGTTTTGCTCAGTTTCAGAAGCAACAGTCAGGAAAACTGGCGGATGAGGCATATTGATCTGGGTTACCTGATCTACTTCAAAGCAGAGGATCGGTCTGTTTATTTCCAAGTAATACGGGGTTTTGCTACTTTTGGTTAGGAATGACATTGGTAACATCTGCAGTATTAAGGCAAGATGGAAGCTGGAACTTCCGTGCTATGCACAACATATTTGTGGGGTCTCTCAGTCCCAGATCTGGTGAAGGATAAGCAAGCATTGGCCTGAGACTGAGCCTGCTCGTGCTCCTAATTTTCATAGTCTGGATCTCCAGAAGTCCCACATTGGGTGGAATTATTAAATTCAGTTCTGTACCTGTAACGGAGCCTGAGGCCTACGCTTCTCTGCATGGGGCTCCAAATTTCCAACATTAAATCATAGAATCCTTTTGGGTGGAAACAGATCCTTCGGCCTAAAGAGTCTACACTGATTCTCTGAACAATATCTCACGCAGACCCATGTCGGTCGCCTCTTACTCTATATTTAATCTGACTAATGCACCTGAAATCTGTGAACAGTTCACATACTCTCCATATCTTTGAACTGGGAAAGAACCCGGACCAATCCCACGCAGACACAGGGCGAACATGAACCCCCCCCACAAAGACAGGCACCTGAAGTTGGAATCGAACTTGGCTGCCTGGCGCTTTGAAGGTAGCAGTGTTAACCACCGCGCCACCTCACGACTGAGCCGCCATGCCACATTGGGTAGAATTGTTAAATTCAGAACTAGGTCCAAGATGGAGGCTAAGGCCCACATTTCCCAACATGGGGCTCGAACGTCCCGCACTGGGTGAAATTTGGAAAATTAGTGCCAGGCCGTGGATGGAGAAATGTGAGTTGTTCCTGTGCATCTCAAGATGGGAGGAGGATTTAGTTCCTGGAAAAAACAACAATTACAGGAATAATATAAATGATCAAGGGCAGGGATTAATCGCTTAAAACTCAGGAATAGGAAAGATGAAAGCACAATGCTGTACGACAGGCCACCCAACAGCCAGCGGGAGACAGAGGAGAGAACATGTGGACAGGTCTTGGAAAGACGTAACAATAGCAGGGTTGCTGTTTTGGGTGATTTTCGTTTCCCGTATATTTACTGGGGCTCTCTATGTACTTGGGGCTTCGATGGTGCAGAATTTGTAAGGATCATTCAAGAAGGATTCTTGACATGATATGTAAACAGTCCGACCAGAGAAGGGATTATGTGGGAGCTAGTTTTGAGACGTGAGCCCGGCCAGGTGAGTGAAGTTTCAGTGAGGGGGCTGTTCGGGAGTAGTGACCATAATACCGTGAGTTTTAAGAAGCTCGAGGATAAGCAGCCCTCAGGTGAAGGCCTTAAATTAGGTGAACGGGAACTGCAACAAAGCAGGCGCTGGAGAGTATTGATCGGAGGTGGCTGTTTGAGGGTAAATCTACATCAGACATGTGGGAGCATTTCAAACAGGAGTTGATAATAGTTCAGGAGCAACACGTTCCTGGGTGAATGAGGGATGCATATCGCAAGATACGTGTACCTCAGATGGCCAGGGATGTTAAGACAATGGCCAGAAAGAGAAAGAAAGCCTTCCCAGATTGTATTTGGAGTTGCCAGTGTTGGACAGTGGTGTATAAAGTTAAAAAACTGAGAATAGTCCAACAGGTTTAATTGGTAGCATTAGCTTTCTGCGCACTGCTCCTTCATCAGCTAGTTGTGGGATATAAGATCGTAGGACACAGATCTTACAGCAACAGTTTACAGCGTGATGTAACTGGGCTTATATATTGAAAGAGACCTGCATTGTTAAATCTTTCATCTTTTAGAATGGGCATGTTGATGTCTGTTCTTTCAAATGTAAATTCAAGAACTTCCTTAAAGTTACATTCTCAAAAGAACTTTAACTCTCAGTGCCATGTTGGCTCAGATAACGCAATGAAGGTGGGAGGTGTCCTGTGTGAGACTGTCTGTGCCCCAGTGTTCAGACTGATTCTAACCTAAAAAAGGAATTTCCAGAATCTTACATTTGTTTAAGCTGTGTTTGAGTGCGTGCATGCATGTGGTGTGGGAGTGGGTGGAGAGGGGTTATGATTGTCTGTGAGAGAGTGTGTATATGTGTATGTGTGTGCGTGAGTGTAACGGGGAATAAGACGGAGAGAGCGTGCTTGTGAGAGCATGGGAGCATATGTGTGAGCTTATAAGAGAGTGCATGCGTGAGTGTATGAATCTGCAGGCGTGTCTTTAGTATTGTCTGTCTGTGATAGTGTGTGTGTGATTGTGTGTGTGTGTGTGTGTGTGTGTGTGTGTGTGTGTGTGTGTGT
>NW_025204564.1:6431-6836 GCF_004010195.1 Chiloscyllium plagiosum | reverse complement strand
GAGGCATGGTACATTGGTGAGACCAAGCAGAGGCTACGGCAATGGATGAATGGGAACCACACAGAAATCAAGATAGGAGTGTTCCCTTCCAGTCGGAGAACACCTCAGCGGTCTGGGACATTCGATCACAGACCTTCGGGTGACCATCCTCAGAGGAAGACTTCGGGACAGGCAACAATGAAACGTGGCCGAGCACAGGCTTACAGCCAAGTTCGGTACCAATGGAGATGGCCATAACTGGAACCTTGGATTCATGTCACACTACAGGTGTTTCACCACACACACACACACACACACGTTTGTGGGGTGAACTTGCACTTGCAGAATTACATTTTATTTTGCCCAAAAACGGCTTAAACTCATGTAAGATTCTGTAGATCCCTTTTTTATATTAGTGTCAGTCCA
>NW_025204564.1:0-2936 GCF_004010195.1 Chiloscyllium plagiosum | reverse complement strand
CAACATTCATAGTGAATTACACTGTCCTTTCCGTTCTCTGGAAATAGACGTCATGCTGCATTACATAAAAAGCCCCGCTCTAGGACTGGGGATCAAAATGCATTAAATACATTATCCTTTCCCCACTCTGCGACTGGGGCCATGGTGCATTAGATACACTGTCCCTACTCTGGGACCGGGGTTCACAACGTGTTAGACACACTCTTCTTCTCCCACTTGGGGACCGGGGTTACGGTACACTAGAAATACTGTCCTTTTACCTCTCTTGGACCTGGGACCACTGCATCTGGACGGCGAATGAAACATAAAAAGTGACAGATGGTGACATTGCTGCAGATAGATCAATTTACTCAACGGGGACTATGAAACTGAGAGAACAAATAAGGTGGAAAGAGCATGTGAGACACAGAAAGAGGTCGTGATCCACAGAGTGGGAGAACAGTGACAGACTGTGAGACAGAAAGAGAGGGGAGAGAGAGAAAGAAAGACAACTATTGAGAGAGAGAGAGAGAGAAGGGCAGAGAGAAAAAGGAAGAGGTACGGTGAGAATGATCAAGACAGTATTACGAACAGAGGTGAACCATTCTGTTATTGAAACCAAATAACATGAAACGCTTTTCTCGCTTCATAATCTGTTAAAATAGGAGTGACAGAGAACTCCTAAATTCCACTATTTAAAGAAGGTAACATCGATCTATTTTTCAACTCTAAAAGTGAATATTAAATGATTATTCATAACTCTATCCACCCCACTCTTTCTAACTACTTACTGTCTGGCTCCAACTGTATAACTCTATAGTGTTCCAATAAGGTACTTAATTGAAATACATCAACTTAATTTCAAGACAACAAAGCGACTGTTTTCTTTCGTGTCTATCGTCTATTGGCTGAGAGTCTCCCTCAGTTATCCTCTTTTTATGTTTCACATGGAAATGCACCGGATCATCCCATTGGATCAAGGTTGGCAAAACAATGAATTCAAACTCAATTGGGTTTTAGTATCCTGGGGGAGACTTTAAACTTTTTGCTTAAATTCGAATTGTTGCCAAAACAGCAACCAAAATTCAGGGTTCCATGTCACAGCCAAACTTTATATATTTTCAATTTTCCGGTACACTCTGGCACTGCCACCAAATCATATAGAGAGGTGCTTACAAGCTCTCGGTTCAGAACAACATTATCTCTCTCTTAAATATACAGCACATGTCTTCAATTTCATAACAACAGACAACGGGTGAGGGTTTGAAATAGTGACAGCAACAGAGAGAGAGAGAGAGAGAGACTTAGTGATTGAAACAGATTGGGGATAGGCAGTTAGAGAAATGGAGTCATAGAGATGTATAGCATGGAAACAGACACTTAAGCCCAACTCGTCCAGGCTGTCGAGATATCACAACACAATCTAGTCCCACCTGCCAACACCCGGCCCATATCCCTCCAATCCCTTCCTTTTCATATACCCAACCAAATGCCTCTTAAATGTTACAATTGTATTAGCCTTCACCGCTTCTATGGCAGCTCATTCCGTACACGTACCACCATCTGCGTGAAAACGTTGCCCCTTATGTCTCTTTTGTATCTTGCCCCCTCACCCTAAACCTATACCCTCTAATTTCGGACTCCCCATCCCAGGAAAAAGACTTTGTCTATTTATGCTCTCCATGCCCCTCATAATTTTGTAAATCTGTATAGGTCACCCCTCAGCCTCCGATGCTGCAGATCACAAACCAGACATTTTTGCTGCTACCTGTTTGCTGTGTTTTCATTTAGAGACGCTCCATGTGTAATGAGCTGTATTATGTAACAGTCCGGGATTCACTGCTTCATTTCACCCTATACCCCGTGCTCCAGCCTTTGCCAATGAGAAATGAGCATGCATGCAATCTGGGGATCTGGACTCCAGCCCAGGTCTGCTCAGGCAAGGAAGCAGCGATGGTAGTAACTGGCCTTTTGAGATCCCTGTCAGAACAACACTGGCACTGTTGTTCCCTGGGAGAGAGAGAGAGAGAGAGAGAGAGAGAGAGATGAGACAGAAATGCAGGTATTGAAAGAGAGAGATGGACAGAGAGACTGAGAGTTTTATAGGATGGAAACAGACCATTGTTCCACCTATTCCATCCTGATAATAATCCGACTTTAAACGAGTCTGAGCTGCCTGCTCCTGGCCCATATCCCTCCAAACCTTTCCTAGTCACATATCCACCCAAAGGTCTTTTAAAGGTTGTCATTGTACCTACTTGTACCATTTCGTTAGAACGTTTTCTCTATATAAAGAAAAGTTGCCTCTGATATATTTTATAAATCTCTCACCTCCAACTTTAACAATGTGCTCCCAGTCTTGAAATTACCCATTTAAGGAAAAGATAACAACCATCAACTAGATCTATGTCCTTCATTGTTTTGTGTCAGGTATCCTCTCAACCTCCTATGTTCAAGTATAAAATGTCCCAGCTCTATCAAGCTTTTCGTTTTAACTCAAACGTTTCGTACCTGGAAGAATCCTGGTAATTATCTTCTGAACCATCTCTCGTGTGATAATATCCTTCCAATAACTGGGCGACCAGAACTGGACAGACTATTCCAGAAGAGGCCTCACTAATATCCTGTACAATCTCAACATTTATGGGAATCACAACTCCTATACTCAAAGGACTTAGCAATGAAGGAAAGTGTGCCAAAAACGTTTTAACCATCCTGTACAAGTGTGGCACAAACTTTAAAGAATTATGTGCATGGCCTCCAATGCCCCTCTGTTCAACAACACTACCCAAGGCCCTACTCATGAATTGTATGAGACCTATCCTTGTTTGTGGTACCAAAACGCAATATCTCATATTTATCGAGAGAGAGGGACTGTCAGAGATCTCAAGACAGCAGAGAGTGGAAGGTTGAAATGGTGTATTTGTGTGTGTGCGTGTGTTTGTGTGCGAGAGAGA
>NW_025204563.1:6930-9568 GCF_004010195.1 Chiloscyllium plagiosum | reverse complement strand
TTATTCTCTTGTTAAAATGGGGTGTCACGCTAGTGGGTTTCCAGTGCTCGGGATCGTTCCTTACTCGAGTGATTCCTGAAAGATCACCACGATCGTCGCTACTTCTTCTTCAGCTAGCTCCTTTATAATCCTGGGATGTAGTCCATGTGGTCAAGCTTATTTAACCACCTTCGGGCCATTACATTTTTTTTCTAGCATGTTCTCCAAGGTAGTGGCCATCATACCCCTCTGACCCCTCAATCTTTTGAATGTTTAATGTATTACTCGTGCCTTCCACAGTCAAGGCTGATGCAAAGTAATTATTCAGTCCCTTGGCCATTTTCTCGTTCCCTACTACTATCTCTCCAGTATCATTTTCCAGCAATCCAATGTTCACTTTTGCCGCTCTTTTGTACTTTATATATTGAATGAAACTGTTACAGTCTTCCTTTATATTACCCCAACTTAATAATCTCCCTCCTTATTTTATTTTGCTTGCCCTCTGTTTTCTCTTTGTAAGCTTTCCAATCCTCAGGTGTCCCACTGCACCTTGCCATATTATATCATTTCTCTTTTGCTTTTATGCAAGACCTGAGTTCCCTAGTCAGCTATGGTTTCCCCCATCCTCCCCATATAAGCCTCTTTTTCCTCAGGATAAATCTCTGCTGTGCCCTGAATTACTCCAAAAATCTCTTGCCATTGCTGTTGTACTGTCTTTCCTGCTGGGCCCGACTCCCAGTCAATTCTATCTAGCTCGTCCCTCATTTCCATGTAATTGCCTTTATTCAGCTGTAATACCGTTACTATTGATTCTACCTTCTCCATCTGAAATTGCAGTGTAAGTTCAATCATATTATGATCACTCCCTGCTAAGAATTCCTTAACCTTAAGCTCCTTCATCTAGTTCGCCTGTACAAGCTGCTCCAAAAACCCATCTCATCGACATACCCCAAATTCCTTTCCTTGCGAACCACTACCAACCTGAATTCCCAGTTCACCTGCATAATGAAATCCCACAGGATCACTGTAACTTTGTCTTTCCTACAGAACTTTCTAGCTCCTGGTGTATCTTGCACCCCAGCTCCCTGTACATAACTCTAACTGCATTTTTTCACCTTTTTGATTCCTCAGTTCTACCGACACAGATTCTACTCGATCTGACCTTACTTCATTTCTTATTATTGATTATTGATTCAATTCCATTCTTAACAATGAAACAATCCTATCTCTCTGCCCACCTGCCTATCTTTTCGACAGGATGAATATCCTTGAATATTCAGCTCCTAATCCTGATCCTCTTGCAGTGATATCACTGTAATGTACATGTCATACCTGCTAATTGGTGAATGAGTCACAAGCGTATTTACCTTATTCCTTATGCTGCATGCATTTTGATATGATAGATGAGTCCTGTATTACCCGTCGCTCTTTTCACTGTCATTTGTTTGTCCAGCCGTTGGTACCTACACGGACCCTGACCACTGGATCATTCCCCGCCCAATCCAAGTTCATCTGCAGCCCCGATGATATATCCGAAACCCATCACCAGATAGACAACACATCATTCAGGACGCTCAATCCCAAACGCAGAGAACAGTAGCTATGTCTCTAACTCCAATTATCCATCATTGGGCGGCACAGAGACACAACACTGCTGCTTCAAAGTGCTGGGGACTCGGATTCAAATCCAATCTCTGGACCCTGTGTATGTGGACTTTGTAAATTCTTCCCGTGTCTGCATTGGGAACATTAATTCTTTCGTCTCTCCACAGTATGTCTCTGTGTTTGTTTCGGATTTCTATCATCTACAGTATTTTTGCTTTGGTTCGACAGAGAAATGTAGCAAACGTGACAGATTTTTGTAAAAGCAGCCGTACTTCGCGGGTTCCCTGGTTGTTTAGGAATCTTGCCCAGCCCTTTCCATGTGTGCAATGTCCCTGGATACCCATTCCATCCCTTTCAGTCCATCGTCACTACATGCAGCCTTTTCTTGTGCCACCCATAGGACTCCCCACACCCCATTGCCTGGCACTGGACAATCCCTTCGCAGTACTATTCACACAACGACACTGGGCACTTTCTGACCCACTGGGGATGCTGGGTAAAGATCCTGCCATTGAAAGGAACAGAATAACTAAAGTCCAATTGAATAGAAAAGCAGAGTAAACAAGCTGCATGACATCCATCTGCTCTGGCATTTTCTAGTTTTCTGTTTATCCTCGTCCATCTGTAAATATGGTTCATATGTATACCTTGGTAAAAACAATGACTGCAGATGCTGGAAACCAGATTCGGGATTAGTGGTGCTGGAAGAGTACAGCAGTTCAGTGGTGCTCTTCCAGCACCACTAATCTATATGTATACCTTGTCAAACAGGTTTAGTGGCCTGGGATAGATATCAGATCCTCTGGGCATTGGACTGATTCAATGGACTCCACTTTCCTGAGGTCACACTTAAGTTTTTTATTATCAAGTCTATCCACTTGAAAGAAAAGGCCTTGCTAGAGCTCTGTTGAAAGGATATTTGAATTTTGGAGACACTAGAATATGTCACGTGCGAGTGAGGTTAGGAATAGGAAGGTAGCATAGTTAAATACATGGCCAAACAGCTGGCAGGGGAGGTAGCACTTCTGATATGTGGATCATTGGGATTCCCGAG
>NW_025204563.1:5506-6178 GCF_004010195.1 Chiloscyllium plagiosum | reverse complement strand
TAAGAGGTTCTTGAGAAATATAAAGTGCAAAAGAGAGGTAAAAGTAATATTGGACACTGATAAATGATGCTGGAGAGACAGTAGTGGGAAACAAAGAAATGAATGAGGAACGTTGCATCAGTCTTCATGGTGGAAGACATGAATAATTTCACAAAAGTTGAAGAGAGTGAGAGGGCAGAGCTGAGTATGGTGGCCACCATCAAGAATAACCTGTTAGAAAACTAAATGGGCTGAATGTGGATAAATCACCTGGACCAGATGGACTACACCCCAGTCTTGTAACAGGGATAGCTAAAAAGGTAGTGCAAGTATAATTAATAATCTTTCAGGAATGACTAAAATCAGGAAAGGGCCAAGAGGCTGGAAATTGAAAATGTCACACCCCGTTTAATAAGGGAGTTAAACAGAAAATGGAAAATTACAGACTGATTAGCCTTGCCTTAGTTGTGGGTAACAACCTGGAATCCTTCGTGAAGGATGGGATTTCTGAATACTTGGAGGTCTTTGGTAAAATAGAATAGAGTCAGCATTTTTTCATCAAGAGGAGGTCAGGCCTGACAAACCTGTTAGAATTCATTGAGGGAGTAACGAGCAGATTAGAGCAAGAAGAACAATAGATGTTATCCACTTGCTCCTCAAGAATCCTTTGACAAGGTGCCACACAGGAGGCTA
>NW_025204563.1:0-4596 GCF_004010195.1 Chiloscyllium plagiosum | reverse complement strand
CCCAGCCCCTCCCATTTATCTCTCAGCCCACTTCCACCCAACCCCGTCGTTCTTGACGAAGAGTTTATGCCTGAAACATCGAATCTCCGGCTCCTCGGATGCCGCCTGACTGGCTGTGCTTTTCTGGCATCACACTTTTTGACTCTGATCTCCAGCATCTGCTGTCTTCACTTTCTCCTACTGAAGGATTTGTACAGGTTAGGGGAGTGAGCAAAGGTGTGGCAGATGGAGTATAACGTTGGCAAGTGTGACATCATGCACTTTGCCAGGAAGAATACAGGCATGGACTATTTTCTAAATAGCGAGCAGGTTCAGAATTCAAAACTGCAAAAAGCCGAGGGAGTTCCAATCCAGGAGTCTCGAAAGGTAATCTTGCAGGTTTTCAATAGTTAGAAAGGCAAATAAAATGATGGCATTTATTTTAGGAAGGCTTGAATATAAAAGCAGGGATGTACTTCTGAGGCTGTATAAGGCTTTGGTCAGGCCACATTTGGATTGTTGTGCACAGTTTTGGGTCCCATATCTCAGGAAGGATGTACTGGCCCTGGAGAGTTTTCCAAGGAGATTCACGAGAATGGTCCCAGGAATGAAAAGCTTAACATATGAAGAACATCTGAGGGCTCTGCGTCTATATATGATAGAGTTCAGAAGATGTTAGGAGGTCTACTCGAAACTTACAGGATACTGAATGGCCTGGACAGAGTGGATTTTGGGAAGGTATTACCAATGGTAGGAGAGACTAGGACCCGAGGGGACAGAGTAAAGAGAAGATCTTTCAGAACAGAGATACAGACAAACCTCTTTAGCCATAGAGTGGTGAATCTATGGAATTCACTGCCACAGAAGGCTGTCGAAGCCAGGTCATTGAGTATATATAAAAGTGAGACAGATAGGTTCTTGATTGTAAAGGGGATCAAGGGTTACAGGTAGAAAGTGGGAGAATGCGGTTGAGAAGCTTAGCAGCCATCATTGAATGGCGGAACAGGCTCAATGGGCCTAATGGCCAAATTTCTGCTCCAATATCTTCTGGTTGTATGGTTAATATTGGCTATCCATATTCCTCATTGGAGTTGTATCCCGAAATTTGATTTTCATATGATTTATGAAGAATAAAATTCCAATACTGATGGCTGGGAAATATCATATTTCCTCCCTCCAGTCTCAGCAGCCATGTCCCCAATATCATAATCACACTGCAATAGAAATCCAGTGAAATTTACTTCATTATAGTTGATTGACATCGATAACATGAACGGCATGACCCTCACCTGCCCTGTCTGATCCTCGAATAACCATCTGAATTGTGTGTCACATCATATCCTCTGTTAACATATCCATGCTATTTGTCTATTATCACTCATGTTGTTGTATTCACATTTTCCTATCAGATTAAAGACTAGAAAAGTTCTCTCCATATTTTGCTGACATTATAATCACTGATCAGTAGGTACAGACTATATGTTTCGATTTATAAACGGAGAAACTTTTTTTAAGTTCTGACAATTCTTTGACATTACTCGCATATGTAAAGCAGATTGAATGATTACATACAATCAATCTACCTTCTTAAATATTTCTTCCCTCTGTTCATCCCCCCACACATCTCCCATGCCAAATGTATAACTTTAAACGTTTTTTGGAATTTTAATAAAATCAATATTGAAATCAAAGGGGTTAACTAAAGCTATTTGTTCAGTGACTGTGATTAATGTCAATCTCCGTGGATCCTAATTATCACAAAGGAGAGTTTTCATTGTTGAAAGATAAATGGGCTCTGTTCAATGTGCTATCCCATAGTATGAGTAGGAGCATCACTGACAGCACTAACAGGGATCACCAGCTCGAAAGAGAGAGAGACGGGGAGGAGAGATCAGAATCTGAGAACATTAGACTGGAATGTTCCAACAATGGACAGGAGCTTATCCTCGGGTCCTTACTGGATTTCTCGGCCTTGGATATCATTAGCATCACGGATTGAAGATATCCTTTGGATTTTTCAAGGTGGTTACTATCCCATCCTCGCTATAATTGGTGTTCCTGGTAAGTCATTATATTTAATAGGAGAAAGTGAGGACTGCAGATGCTGGAGATCAGAGCTGAAAAATGTGTTGCTGGAAAAGCACAGCAGGTCAGGCAGCATCCAAGGATCTGGAGAATCGACCTTTCAGGCATAAGTTCCTGAAGAAGGGCTTATGCCTGAAAATTCGAATCTCTTGCTCCTTGGATGCTGCATGACCTGCTGTGCTTTTGCAGCAACACATTTTTCAGCTTTCAAGTCATTATATTTGTCTACTAAACCGGGTTGACCTGAATTTCTGCTCATTATATATAAATTTTGGAAAGTGCAAGTCAATGCCTTCAGTTCCAAACAAAAATTCCTTTCCTTATATATTATAACTATCAAACTATTATTTATAAATTACTCACTGATATGCGAGAAGGAACCAGGCTGTTCTCAAACTCCATAATCCTTTTTGTCCTTCACAGATTTACATATCCATGTCCTCCCCACTCACCAATCCTGTCCAATACCACCATCATTATATCCCAGTCTCGTCCTCAGTCTCAGTGCAAGTTCTCAATAAACCATTTGTGCCTTTGTTCAATCCGAATACAATAGTTTCACGTTCATTCTAACCACATGTCCGTCCCTAAATAATTGCTCTTGAGAATGTTTAACTTGTTATCTGCACGTACGGGAAGACAGTTTATGGTGGTCAAACCATTGACTGATAATCTAGTGCCACAGAATAATGGTCTGTTGATATCTCATGAAGGAAATTGGGGTGTTTAAAAGCAACCATTATCATTTGTTATAAAAATCAATCTGCTTGCCTCAAGACATTTAGGGAAGTCAATGTGTCATGCTTCCTTCGTCAGGTTTCGGTGTGACTTCCGTGATGAACATGAGGGTGTACTGTACAATTGAGAGAAATAAAAGCCATCAATAACTATCTGACAGCACCAAGTGTTCTAAAAAACAGATATAATGTAACATTTGGTCGAACAACCTGAACATCTCATTGTCTCAAAACAAAAACAAATTCAGCAAAACATTATAAATTATACCCCAAAATACCCACCTCCAACTAAGTATGAATTTATTATATTGACAATCTTAAAAGCCAATGATACAATCCCCAATAGTTTGGCGGTACAAGACCATGGAAAAGTGAACAGTTAAGAGGAGAACTGCCAAGCTACCAGCATGCAAAGACTGCCTGAAAAATAGCTCTCCTAGTGGTACCTTTATTGATTAGTAACTGGTGAAGCAGAGTCCCCAAGAAGAAAAGAAGACAGGAATATGGAGAAGAACCGAACGCTTCCTGATTTTGAGATAAGAAGTTTTGATTTGTAAATTTTAATTAGGAGTCTTATCGGACTAGTATTGTGGAGGGGGAAGGTAAAAGGCAGGTTAGAGGAAAACGTTGTAAATAGTCGTTCGTTTATTATTCTCCGTTATACTTTAAGAAATAAAGTTGTTAATTTTTACTTTAAATAGATTTGGACTCGAGAATTATGACAGATTACTGCATGGGATACATCTTTTCTCTGTTGCTGGTTTTAATTAAGCAGGAAGATTTATCCTGTGTTGTAACCCTACAAACCCACAGCTATGAGATTTACTCTTTATGGTACTGTGGAACAGCTGAACCAGCCACTCAGTTCAAGATCTGCATAAAATGCTGCCCTGACCAGGGCTGCATACATCCTGTGAGAGAAGAACAGAAGTGAAGATAGCTCCCTTTCTCTGCCTGTTTTCTGTATTGCTACATCTCATTTCCATTCAGGTACGTGATCATCCCCTATTTTAAGTGTATTCAATCTCATTGAAATTCTCCCTGAGAGTGATGCACAGCTCCATAGACAACTCTGGTGCTGGTTTTATTGATGCTGAGGTACAGATGTATTGGACATATAAATTCCACGTCAGTCATAGTTCATAGAGAAGGAATGGCTTTTTGTGGCACAGGAAAGAAATGGCGATGTCTAAGGGAGAGAAAAGGTGTTTTGTGATCATCCAGGAGAGTGCTGTTGAGGCAGAATTTGGGGTACTGTGGATAGACTTACTCCCCAAGTTTCGCCAGACTAATCCCTGGGATGATGGCACCATGAGCAGTGAGTGAAGCTCATTGAGAGAATAAGAGGTGATTGCATTGAACCTTAAGCGGGATGGACAGTCACTCATGATGTTCTAAACAGACACTGATACGGTGATATGTTCCATTGCTTTTTTCACTCAGATTACATGATTCTCGATAGTTTAAGAGCGTCTGAGAACTTTCCACCTAACCCCCCCCCCCCACTCCCTATTTCGACTGAGAAAGAGAGGAGAAAGAGAGGATAGAGAGAAATAGGGAGGGAGAGAGGGAGGCGTTCAGGCTTTTGAATAAACTGTCCCAACATTAATACAGTTCAATTGATGCGTGATCCTGCAATGCACGTCATGTTATCCATAATCCCGACAGTAACAACAATGCCTTCATTATAAAAGAGTTAACTCTTTCCAGCAGTGTCGAGAGAAGGAAAGTCTTTTCACGCTACAGGAAAGAAACGGAGATGTCTCAGAGGAAAAAGAGTTATTGTGATCATTGT
>NW_025204562.1:3564-9567 GCF_004010195.1 Chiloscyllium plagiosum | reverse complement strand
TTCTCTGTCCAGCAGAATCGCATTATATTGTCTGAAGGCTGCATCAGTCCACAATTCTAATTTATTCACAGGTTCATTCGTCGTGCTAAACAGATGCACTGGGCACACAATTTGCAACAAGGTAGAGATGCCCTTGACCATCCTCCTCTCCCATACCTGCCCACTGACTCCAGGCCCTCCCCCAACGCCACCTCCTGTCGTTTCTTCACCATCCCTCCTTAACTTCCACTCTCTGATGCTGAATGTTCTTTACTAATCAAATATCTGAACTTCACCTCTCTGTGCCCCCACTTTAATGAATTTTAGACATGACATTTAGTTGAGCTCTTCCGCTGTCTTCGACTCAGTGCCCATTTCTTTCGGCAAGGTTCCTCTCCTTGTCCCATATACCCCGTTACCCAGCTGCAACACTCTCCCTCCACCTGGACCCCTCCCTCTGGCCTTTACCTGAAATAAATCGGTTCTTTGAGAAATCTCAACATGACATTGGTTGTCTTAATTTCTCTGCACTCCCCTCACCAAATCCATACTATCAATTTCCGAATAGCCTACACTCCATGTGCTTAGGTCCAACCCTGGCTGTGTAATTCAGCCTGTGCTGACAAGGGTGGTGCTGCTATAGTCTGGTGGACTGACCTCGACATTGCAAAGGTTGAACGCCCAATCTCAGGTAACTGCTCTAATCTCCCCGTGGACCATGACCCTACCGTGGCACATCAGGCCGTTGTATCAAATACGATAACTGACCACATTTCATCTGGAGATTTCTTCCCCACTCGCCCCACCACCCCCCCCCCCAACTGCCCTCGAGCTGATGGTCCTCTGATAGCAGAGCTCGCTTCTATCTCCTCTCAATAATTCACAAACAGAACTGCCTGAGCAGACCCATTGCTTCAGCCTGCTCCTGCCACACAGAGGAAGTGCATGGATACACACTTGGGCCCCAGTCATGCCTGTTTCTTCTTGGGGGACGTCGACCATTCCCTGTTCCAGTTCTACTCCAGCACCCATCCACAAATCTTTGTCCGATACATAGATCATATCATCGCTGCTGCATCTCTTTCTTGTCCGGAATTGGAAAAGTTCACCGATTTCGCTTGGAATTTGAAACTCTCCATCACTTTCACCTGGTCGATCTCTGGCTCCTTACTTCCTTTCCTCAACATTTCTGCTTCCATTTCTGGGATAGACAAGCCACTGATATCCAGTATTAATCCACCGACTCCCACAGCTTCCTAGAGTACTCATCCTCACACCTGGTTTCCTGCATAGACTCAATTCGATTCCCCCAGTTCCTCCATCTCCATCGCATTGCTTCTGATGATACAAAATGCAACAAGGAGCCTTTGAAATGTCCACCGTGTTCATCAATCAAGGGATTCCCCATCATTGTTGTCAATAGGGTCCTCAACCAAGTCTGACCCATCTCCTGCACTTGTAGACTACCCCTCCCCTTCCCTCTCGCAATAGGATTTCCATTGTCCTTGCCTACTATCCCAGCGGCATTCACATACAGAGGATCATCAGCCCACATTTCCCCCACCTCCAGCGAGATGTCACCACCTACACATATTCGCCTCTCCTCCATTGTCCATCTTCTAGAGGGATCATTCCCTCCAGGACACACTGGTCTACTCTTTATTTACTCCCACCACAGGTCCACTTCACTTTCCCCTGCCAGAGGTGTGACATATTCCCATTTACCTCCCTCCTCATCAGTATCAAAGGGCCCAACTATACCTTCCAGGTGAAGCAGCATCTTACCACAATCCAGTCTACTGCATGCGCTGCTTACAATATGGTCACCTCTACATTGGGAAAATGAAGAGTAGACTGGGTGACCGCTTCACAGAACATCCACGTTGTACAGCTGAAAATGACTCTGAGCTTTCAGTTGCCTGCCACTTTAACAGCCCATCCTTTTCCCTGACCAATATCTCTGTGTCAGGCTTGCTGCAGTGTTCCAGGCAAGTTCAGCAAGCAGGAAGAAGAATATCTCATTTTCCATGTGCGGACCCTGCAGCCCTTTAGATTCAAAATCGAGTTCGATAATTTTCGGGCTTGAACTTCCCAATGTCCTAGCCCCCTATCCATACACCAAGCCCAGTTCTCACATAGGCTTCAATTACTCACACCCTATTGTTAGCTACTAACAGTCTCCATTAAGAGCTATCCCGTCCCTTCTGCATATAAACCAACATTTTCCGCATTACTATCAGTTCTGAGGAAGGGGCACTGGACCTGAAACGTTAACTCTGATGTCTCTGCACAGACGCTGCCAGACCTGCTGAGCGATTACAGCAACTTCTGTTTTGTTTCAGCATTTTCATCGCAAGGTCTCACAATGCAATACGTCATCGATATTTAGAGCCCTGTCAAACAGAGGAACTTTGTAATTTCTCATTTAATGTCCATAACAAATTACTCGAGATTCATCTGAGATAACAGCTTTGCTGCTATCATTCATATCAGACACTTTGTCACAGATCAGAAAGAAAAAAGAAATCAAAAGAGCTGGAGCGAAACTCAGTAGATCTGGCAACATCTGAGCAGAGATCCAAAAAATTAACCTTTGATTCAGAGAACACCACACTTCCTGTCTATGTTCGGGGCAACTGCGCCCAATGACAGTCTGTTCGCTTGCGTTTGTTCCCGTGGAGGAGAGATCCGCAAAATAAAAACATCCAGATTGTGTTTCTTTTTTTGGAGGGGCTGGAGATTTGGGGAAAGATGGTTACAGCATTGCAAACGTACAACAGAGCAGAGTCATCTAGCCTGCCGTAAGAAAACATCAATAATTCGCCCTCACAACTGACTTCACTAGAGGAAATGGTGATGGGAGATGTGACCAACAGCCAGCGATGTCAGCATCCAGTCCAGACCAGTCCAGTTATATTGTGAACTGAATGTGCTGTATTGAAAGCTAGAACTGTTTGCTCAATGACTGTGATTGATGTCAGTCTCCATGCATTGTAACTGTGTCACTGGAGGGTTTCCCTCTCCGACTGGTGAAGGGCTTCACTCAGTACGCTATCCCAGTATAGGAGCAGATGCATAAGCTCCAACAGTAACAGAGATCCGCAGCTGTACAGAAGTGGAGAGGAGAGATCTGAATCTGAGAATAATGGACTGGATAATTACACCAATGGAGAGGACGCTTTCCTTGGATCTTTTCAACATTTCCCTCTATTGGGACTGTCTACCATATCGGATATTAGCTGTACTGATTATTATTCTGGGCGGGGTTGAGGGTGTGTTACTAACCTATTCTTGCTATTGTCGGTGTTCTCTGCCTCTGTCCATTCATTAATCCCATAAACAATTTTGAACTTCATTGCAATTTCTGTGATCTATATTTGTCAAAGAAAGAAACTATTATCTTCAATTCAAATTGCAGTCTCCATTCATCTGAATTGCAGACCACTCCCTTACAGACATCTGAGAACAAAACTATGTACAACCTCGCGATCCATTTTTGCCCTGAACTGATTTATGTCTCGTCTTCTCTCTGTCACCAACCCTGCCCACTATCAGCTCGTAATATCCCCGATCCCCCGATCTGTGTCAGTGCTGTGGCTGAACAATCCATTGTCTGCACGTTGGTAAAATACAGACTTTATGTTTCAAGCTCTCTTCTGGCCACTTTTCCAGTTACAAGTATTTCAATCACAAAATTGTTCTTGTCTCGGACGTTACTTCATGATTAGAACAATGTATCAGAGTAGGAATGTCACTGGATGTAATTCAGGAACAAAGCTTATTAAACGAAAGACATTGTTTCAAGCGATTTGTTTCAAGTCGTACCACAGCTGATGGCAGAACTTAAATAAAAATGATAAGAATTTGAATAAAAGTGCATTTCACGAAAAACAACCAAAAAACCTACATTTTGTCTGAAAATCTTGCTGTTTCACTGATGACCTTCAGAATGAAATCTGATGCTACTACCCGGTCTGGGTTAAGTGTGACTTCAGACCCATATCATTGTGCTTGACTTTATACTGGCTTGTGGAGTGAAGAAGGGCTAATGCCCGAAACGTCGATTCTCCTGTTCCCTAGATGCTGCCTGACCTGCTGCGCTTCTCCAGCAACACATTTCCATCTCTGATCTCCAGCATCTGCAGACCTCATTTTCTCTTCAGAGTGGCCTCACAGTCAGGGCAATTAATGACGATTAACAAATGCTACCCTTGGAAGAGATGCTGAATTCCCATGGAATAACAAATTTGAAGGTTAAAAAAATAAAGAAAGATGCCGGAGTTCTGAAATTGTATAAAAAATGCCAAGAAAATAACAAAAAGTGCTGGGAGCTCTTCTGAACTGAACGGAGCTGGAAAATAGTGTGAATAATGCTGGTGACAGGGAAGTCTGCTTTGAAGAGGAGGAGGAGTGAGTTGAATCGACTTAAATATAGATAGAAGAAAAAGAGTAAACAAAGGGAATGATGATCAGCTGGGATGGAAATAAAATGTGAGATTCACCTCATTTATTTTTAACTTGTCCCATCTTCCTGAATATCATGCCCATGTCGGTACATGTATCCCCTGCTTTTCAAAAATGCGTTTTTTGCCAATTCCCTTTCCGAAAAACCTCCATGAGGTCCAATGTTCGCTGAACAAAAAGAAATCCGAAGAGGATTTTCACTTTTACCAAGGAAGTGATTTTTTTCCCCACCTAAATTAATGCTACTTTACTTTACACCCCATATCAGCTTACGAAAGGTTTTGTAGGAACACTCTACTTTCAGATACTGAGGGACACCTGTATTTATCTAAGATCATGTTTAAAGCGATTCGATCCCAACTGTCTTTCTATATATATCAATGGGATATAGGTATCGCTGGCTAGGCAAGCATTAGTTCACTTTTCTGATTGCCCTTGAGAAGACCTTGAGCCTCACAGGGCACTTAGACAGAGTGAGGCACACAAGATGACAGTTGCACAGGAGCTGTGCAAAGCAAGATCGACGTTAGCAAGATTAATATTATTTGGAATGTTACAGATTTCAATTTGTCAGTCTAATTACGGTAGGGAAGAAGGCGTTCCCGAGCATGCTGGTCCATATTTTCAAGCCTCTGTATCTCCTCCCTTTTGGAAGAGGTTGTAGGAGATCATCATCGGTTTTGGAGAGATATTTGATGTTGCCAGCTTTTCGCTGACATTGAGAAGTATAAATGGTGGGAAGAATGTCTTCCATGATAGTCTGGGCTGTGCACACAGCCACCTGTAGTTTCTTATGGTCGTGGGAAGAGCTGTTACCGTCACACTATTATGCACGTGAATAGAATGCTTTCAGTTACCAGTAAACAGAGCACTGGGAGAAGGCAGTTCCAAAATATTTAGATGTAACAATTGGCTGTTTAATGGAAATCCAAATTCTGGTCTCTGTTTTGACAACAATTGAAATTTAACCAATAAATTTAAATTATGTCCAGAATACCAAAACACAATTGAGTTTATTGTACTGCCAACATCCAACCAAAGACCTATCATATCCTTCAAAAGAATAGAGAAGCCATCACCATCACAGCAAGGGAGAAATAGACAGACACGAATAAGGAGAGAGAGAACACAGGGAGGGAAACAAAAGGACAGTCAGTAAATCAGAGAAAGGAAACAAAACAAGAAACAAACAATCACATAGACAGGGAGAAGGGAAGATAGTAAGTTCAGGGAAAGGAACAGAAGACAGAGAAAAGAAAAACACAGGGAAACAGGCAGTGTGAGAGAAATAGTGAGATACAAAGCACACAGGGAGCTGGGGATGGGGTCACAGTGAGCCAGGGATGGGGAATGGGAGGAGCTCGGAGTGAGGACCGAGAGAGCTCAGAGTGAGCACTGGAGGGAGCTGGGAGGAGGGAGATCTGGATTTACTTTGACCTGTACCAAGATGTACAGGCAAATCATAGTCAGCAAGGATGTACAGAAAAATGGCTGTAAAACATGTCTGAGGGGCATGTAGGTTACGCTGCACAGGGCGTGCACGTTGCGAGATCAACATGA
>NW_025204562.1:0-3240 GCF_004010195.1 Chiloscyllium plagiosum | reverse complement strand
CCATCGCCAGACCATGGCAACACGACGCCTGGAGGAAGAGCGCCTCATCTTCCGCCTAGGAACCCTCCAGCCACAAGGGATGAATGCAGATTTATCCAGCTTCCTCATTTCCCCTCCATCAGTCCCAACCCTCAGACACATAATCGCCTTCTTGACCTGCAACCTTCTTCCCGACCTCTCCGCCCCCACCCCCTCTCCGCCCTATCACCCTCACCTTAACCTCCTTCCACCTATCGCACTCGCAACGCCCCTCCCCAAGTTCCTCCTCCCTATCTTTTATCCTAGCCTGTTTGGCACACCTTCCACATTCATGAAGAAGTGCTTATGCCCGAAACGTCGATCCTCCTGCTCCTTTGATGCTGCCTGCCCTGTTGTGCTTTTCGAGTAACACATTTTCCGGCTTAGGGCATAGCCGTGGGTGTGCATGGAGGACAGCCCGGGGCTGCGGAAAAAACCGTGGGTGTACAGGGAGCACAGAGGTTGGCTGAGGGCACAGCCATGGGTGCATGGTGAGTACACCAAGGGGCTGAGGTCATAGCTTTGGGTGTACTGGGAGGACAGTGGGGGGCTGAGGACACAGCCATGAGTGTATCTTGAGTACAGTAAGGGACTGAGGGCACAGCCGTGTGTGTACTGGAGTACAGTACGGTGCTGAGAACACAGCTGTGGGTGTACAGTGAATACAGTAGGGGCCTGAGGGCATAGGCGTGGGTGTACAGGGAGTACAGTAAGGTGCTGAGGGAACAGCCATGGGCGTATAGGGAGAGCAGTAAGGTGCTGCGGGTACAGCCGTGGGTGTACAGTGAGTATTGTCGGGTGTTGAGAACACATCCTTCAGCAGCTTTAGTGTTGAGTGTTATTATGGAGGACATGATTTTACCGATCTTCACGATTGCGGTCTGTGGGTCAGAAACCTGAGGATCCAGTTCCAGAGTGTCGAACCGAGACTAAGTTCGCGGAGTTTTGTGATTAGTCTGTCAGAGATAATGATTATGAAGGTGGAGCTTTAGTCAACGACCAGGAGACTGGTGTAGGTGACCTTGTTGCCCAGATGTTCCAGGGATGCGTGAAGGGCTCGGATATGGTATCCGTTGTGAACCTGTTGCATCAGTTGGCAAAATATAGGGCAGCAAGTCAGGCTGGGAGACTGGAGTTTGTGTGGGTCATAACCAGCCTCTCAAAGCACTTCGTGATTATTGAGTTCAGAGCCACTGGGTGGTAATCTATAAGGGCACGTTCCATGTGCTTTCTCACTTACGAGGATGATGATGGCCTACTTGAATAAGATTGGGACTTCGGCTTCAGGACGGAGAGGCTGAAGTTGTGTCTGAATACCTTTGCTAGTTGGTACAAATAGGATCTGAGTGCTCAGCCGGCAACACTCTCCAGGCCCATCACTTTCTTTGATCTGACTCACTGAAAGACTGACAATGTTTGCAGCGGTGACAACAGACAGAGGTACATCTGGGGCTTTTGCGGCTGGTATCAGCCCTCAGAGACAGTCACACAATCATTTATGATTGACATCCCTTCCCCCCACCACCCTCTGTCGTCTTCAGCACACAATAACATTGGTTGGTCATCATTGAGACAGATTGCCATTAATAGAATGGGATCGTGCACCATCAAGATCTGTGTCACCATCATGGGGTAAATGAATAATAAAATGGTGGGAAGAGTGCCAGTGCCACTGGTGCAAGGAGTGAAGACTTTGCAGGTGTAATTCCAGTCAAGCCACTGCTTAAACCTGAATGGAATCAAGCATCTTGAGCGTTTGGTCTTTTCAATGGTGGACAGTCCTTCGGTAGTCAGAAAGTGCCATTTACACGAACCACCTGACCTGACGGCAGTTTTACTAGGTTTGCAGATGATACAATGATGATTGGATGGGCAAGTGATATTGATGAAGTGGGGAGGCTGCAGAAAAGCTTTGAAAGTTTAGGACACTGGGAAAACACATGGCTGATGGAGCACAATAGGGGAACGTGTGAGATTATGCACTTCAGTAGGCGGAATACAGGCAGACACGATGTTCTAAAAGGCTTCATGAAATCTGAAGTACGGAAGGAATTTAGAGTACTCGTCCTTTCTGACGGTTAATGTGCAGGTTCAGTTGGTGGTTCGGAAAGAAAATGCAATGTCAACATTCATTTCAAGAGAGTGAGAATGAAAGAGCGAAGACAGACTGCTGAGAATATAATTGGGTTTGTGTAGGGATCTACAGGTGTTGGACATGATCTATCCTGGGAATGATGGCTTGTCATATGAGCGGCAGTTGAGGGTTCTCTGCCTGTACTGAATGGAATTTAGAAGAATGGGTGGGGGCGCATCTGATTCAAAGTGATGGATTACTGCAACGATTGGTACAGTTAGAGTATAGAAGATATTTCCACCCATCTTAAACACCATGACAAAATGGCACAGTTTCAGAGTGACGAGATAGGCTGAATGGCCTAAATGTATCGTTATATCTCATGACCGTATTGTCATCCAGTCTATTATTCAGTGCAGAATTGTAAATCTCAGACCTGCTCTTGTAACCGTTGTATCTGTACGTTGATTTGACTTCACCTTCTGGTCAATGGTAACCCCTGTAATACGGACGGTGGCAGGATTAACCAATAGCGCAGTAATATGTTGAATATAAGATGCTATCTGTGAATCTCTTCTGGCGGGAGTACATTGTCTCGATGATGATTGTCATTTTCAGTCTGGTATTTTTGAAGGATCGATCCAGTTACGCTAATATTGTTGAATTTAACAAATTAGGTGCAATTTCTCACAGCACTCGGCAACAATATGTCATGGAACACTGAACATCCTTCTAATAACATAAAGGTCTAAAAAGTTCATCATCAGAAACACTGCTTTCCTGTTCATGTTCAAATCAAAAAACTTGTCCCATCGAGTTGTTCAACTGGAACTTCTTAAACTTATTTTTTGATTATGGGAATCGCTGGATTGGCCCACGATTTCTTGCCTATACCTCGCTGCCGCCTTGAGAAGGTGGTGCTGAGCTGCCTTCTTGTACTGCTGCAGTTCACCTGCTGTGCATTGACCCACAATGTTATGAGGGAGAGAATTACAGAGTTTTGACCCAGCAACAGTGAAGGAATTGTGATATATTTCCAACTCAGGATATTGACTGGTTTGGAGGGGAGTTTGAATGTGGTGGTGTTCGCAAAAGCCTGCTGTTCTTGTCATTCCAGGTGGAAGTGCTTGTAGGTTTGGAAAGTACTG
>NW_025204561.1:5799-9565 GCF_004010195.1 Chiloscyllium plagiosum | reverse complement strand
TTTAATATACTGAAGGTACCATTTTGGATTCATTTTAATCTTCTCAGCCCCCTTTCATGCCCCTTATTTCGCCCTACCGATTTCCTTCTTCAGTAAATTCCTGTATCCCTTATATACCTCCAGGGATTCACATGATCCCAGCTGCCTGTAACGGAGCTGCTTTTTTTTCTGGTCAAAGCCTATATATCTCTTGTCATCCAGGGTTCCCCATTCCTGCCAACTTTCCTTTAACCCCCACAGTACCAAATAGACCTTGAACTCCAGTATCTCACGTTCAAAGGACTCCCACCTGCCAGCGGTCCCTTCGCTGACACCGAACTATTCCAACAAATCCCCGCAAACTCCTACCTAATTCCATCTAAATTCGTCTTGCCACAATTTAGAACTTGAAGCTGTGGATCAGTTTTGTTTCTCTCCATAAATATGTGAAATTAATAGAACTATGGCCATTGGTTCCAGTTGGTATCACATTGTCACCTCCGTCACCTGTTCTGTCTTATTTCCTAAGAATGGGTCGAATTTTACCCCTTTCCGAGTAGGCATTACATACTGCTTGTGGGAATTTTCCTGATACAATTAATGGATTCCACCACACTACATGCCTTAACGCTCTGGCAGTCAGTCAATGTTATAAAAATTAAATCCCCAATTATGACAATCCATTTGCTTCTGCATGTCCCACCTCTCTGCTTGTATATTAGTTACTCTAATTCCAGGTGACTATTTCGGGTCCTATAGTACAGCCCCTATAACATCACCATACACCTTCCTATTTATTAGCTCCATCCACAAATCCTCGCTGTTTGATCCTTCACTTACTTCATTTCTGTGATACTCCCTTTCAGCAGAAATGCAACACCCCTTCCCCTCTTTCTACCATCCCTGTCCTGCCTAAAGCAGCTATACCTTGGCACATTAAGCTGCCATTCCTGTCCCTCACTTATCTATGTTTCTGTTATGCCTGTAATATCTCAGTCCCACATAGCTACCCATGCTCTGAGTTCTTCGGCCTTATGTGTCAGTCCTCTTGCATTGAAATAAAAGCACTTTAATAAAAACAGGCATTGTTGCTCCCTGTTGTGTTCCAGCCTCACCTGTCTTTTCACTTTACTGTTTCTGATTACAGTATCTCCTTCCAGCCTCGCACTTATCTCCCTGCTCTGGAGGATCTCAAACCATGCCAATCTCTTTCAACCTCTCCCTTTGGAGCATGAGATAAACTGACGCCAGGATGTTGGTCACCCCTCCAGTGCAGGTGCCACCTGTCCCTCTTGAACAGGTCGACTCTGTCACAGAAAAGAACCCAATTATCTAAAAATCTGTGTGACTCTCCCCTGCACCAATTCTTTAGTTATGCATCTATCTACCATATCCTTCTATTCTTACTTTCATGAGCTCATGAAACAGGAAGTAATCAGGAGATTACCATTTCGAGGTCTTGGTTTTTAACTTTTCTCCTAGCTCTCTGTAATCACTCTGGAGGACTTCATTCCTATAACTACGTGTATCATTTGTGATGCCAACTTGCACAATGACTTCTGGCTGCTCATCCTCCCCCTTGACAACATTCTGCAGCCGCTCGGAGACTTCCTGGACCCTGGTACCTAGGACGTAACACAACTTGCTGGTTTCCCATTTGAGGCCCCAGAATCTCCAATCTGTCCCTCCAACAATTGACTCTCCTATCTCTAAGACCCTGTTTAAATTTACCCTTTTCCGCTGTGCCCCAGAGCCAATGGTAGTGCCACCAACCTGGCGACTACTGCTTTCGCTTGAATGGTCATTCCCTCCAACAGTACCTAAAATGGTATACTTGCTTTCGAGGGGAATAGCCATAGGGAATAGCTGCACTCTCTGCTCCTCCCTTTGCCATTCCAAACCTACTCTCTGCCTGGAACATGATAGGGAGCAAGACTGTCTGTTAGATTAAATTGTGTTTATTTAAATGCAACAGGGCTGACAGGTAAGACTGATGAACTCAGGGCATGGATGTTTATGTGGGGCTGTGCCATTATAGTCATTATGGAAACATGGTCAGGGGTGGGTCTTGGTCGGGACCACCAAAATAAAGCACATATATACAAAGTTCGCAGCATCTCCGATAATCCTGAAAGCATCAGCTCCAGCTCCCAAATATGGTCTCCCAGGACCTGCAGCTAGGTACACTTCTTGCCCGTGTCGTCAACAGGGACGGTGGATATCTCTCTGAGCTCCCACATCCGACAGGAGGAACGTACAACTGGCCTAACTGCCTTCTTGACTGCTGTAATACTAAATTAAAAGGACTTTATTTGAGCTTGCCTATACTTTTGTTCAGAGCTGCTCCTGTCTGAAGCCTCTCAAACTAATGACTTACTACTTACTCTGCTGCCAACTGCATATTCTTTATTCCACCACATTTACTTTTGTTTAGGGAAGAAGGGAGACACTACAGTAATGCAATGTTTGTGCCTTAAGCAGTCCTTGACACCAAGCCCATGACAACCTGCGTGGGTTTCCTCCGGGTGCTCCGGTTTCGTCCCACAGTCCAAAAATGTGCAGGTCAGGTGAATTGGCCATGCTAAATTGCCCGTAGTGTTAGGTGTAGGGGTATGGGTGGGTTGCGCTTTGGCGGGTCGGTGTGGACTTGTTGGGCCGAAGGGCCTGTTTCCACACTGTAATGTAATGTAATGTAATCTAAACCTGCTCTCCAGAGCACGTTATTATTTGTACTTAGAGGGTGTCTTGCTGAGTCTTCCTCCTGCTGCTGGTGACTGCGCTGAGGCAAATATTCACCCCAACAGCCAATCCGCGTTGTCGCAGTCCCCTGGTCCTTTCTGTCTATTACTACTGCATTTATGGAATCCTTGAATCCGTCCATTGCATTCTAAACTGTGTCTCACTCCAAAGAGAGAGAAGCTATCTTCAAGTGAATACAGGGCTGTTGGAAAAAGAATTGCATTAGACATTGGAGCAACATTCTGGCTATCCACGCACTAAGTCTGCTTTTCTGTTCAATTCCGTTATATTTATTCTGATAATCCCCCATTCTACTTTATTGCATTTTCACTATAACCAACACTTGTTTAAAAATCAGTCTGCCTCAGGCTTCAAGATGTTTTTTGATGTAGCCTCTACAGCCCTCAGAATTTTCTCCAATTATTTCCCTCTCACTGTTGGGGGACTTGGTGGTTTTTAATCCCATACCTTATTTCTAGCACTCTATGTGAGAGATGTGCTAACATTAGATGTTATCGTGTCCCATCACATCTTCGCTGTGGCCAGAGACAAGAGAAAAAAAATAAAAATGTCAGAGCCTGTACTCGTCTCCCTCATCTTCCACATCAGCCTAAGTTACAGCTCACCCGGATCTGGGGATTTCTCCACTCTTTACCCTGCATAAGCTTCCAATTCTTCCTTGGCTTCTCTATCAATTCGTTCAAGGGGCACACTGTAACTCCCTAAATCCAGGAACTGCTTCTCCCAACTGAAGACCGATATGAAGCCCGTGGTTGACATATCCTGTGGTTCCGTGCATAGGCTGTCCCCTTGGTCTCTAATACTCCCCTTTCTATCTGCTGTTACCTTCTTCCTCTTAATAAACTGATATAATGTCTTTGGATCCTTGTTGATCTTACCCACTAATGTTTTATCACGATCCCCCTTCTGCTTTTCTGCTGACTTTTTAAGATTAGCCCGACACTTTCTATATTCATTTAGTGCTTCCATTGACCTGCTCACTTTGTACCTGCTTTAAGATTCTCTTTCGTTTTTAATTCTGTTCAGA
>NW_025204561.1:0-3759 GCF_004010195.1 Chiloscyllium plagiosum | reverse complement strand
TCATAGCTTGATTAGAAATAGTCAGCATGGCTTTGTGAGGGGCAAGTCATGCCTCACAAACCTTATGGAATTCTTTGAGGATGGGATCAAACACATTGAAAAATGTAGAGTAGTGGATGCGGTGTGCCTGGATTTTAACAAGGCGTTTGACCACATTCCCCCGGTTAGATTCATTCAGAAAGTAAGGAGGCTTGTGATACGGAGAAAGCTGTTTGTCTGGATACAGAATTGACTGGCCCATAGAGATACTATGTGGTAGTAAACGGGAAATATTCAGTCTGCAGATCGGTAAAAAGTGGTGTTCTATAGGATTCGGCTCAGGGAACTCTGCTGTTTGAGGTTTTTATAAATGATTTTGATGAGGAAGTGGAAGGGTGGGCTATTATATTTGTCAATGGAACATAGGTCGGTAGAATTGTGGATAGTGTGAAGGGCTGTTGTAGTTTGCACTAGGATATTGACAGGATGAAGAACTGGGCTGATAAGTTGCAGGTGGATTTCAACCTGGAAAAGTGTGAAGAGATTCATTCTGGAAAACCAAATTTGAATGCAGAATACAGGATAAAAGATAGGTAGTGCTCGTCAGGTCCCCAACAATTCACCCTCCTGTCTAGGCACCTTCCGCTGCCACCACAGGAATGCAGGACCTGTGCCCACACCTCCTCACCGACCCCCCAAGGCCCTAAACATCCTTCCACATCCATCAAGGTTTCACCTGCAGTTGCACACATGTCAGCTACTGTATCCATTGTTTCCAATGCGGTCTTCCAAACGCTGGGGAGATAGGACCTCTACTCTCAGAGCACTTCAGAGAACATCTCTGGGACACCCGTACCAAGCAATCCCACTGCTCCTTGGCCGAACGCTTCAAACCCCATCCCACTCAGCTGAGGACATGCAGGTCCAGGGCTTCATCCATCGCCACTCCCTTCCCACCTCATCTTCGACCTCGGGACACTCCAACCCCATGGCATCAATGTGGATTTCACCAGTTTCCACATTTCCCCTCCTCCCACCTTATCACAGTTACAAACTTCCAGCTTAGCACCACCCTCATGACCCGTCCCATCTTTTTATACTAAGTGGGAATGGATTTTTTTTTAGATTCCCTGCAGAGTGGAAGCAGGCCTTTTGGCCCAACAAGTCAGTACCAAACCTCCAAAGAGTAACCCATTTCTCTCTGACGAATGCACCTATAACTATGGGCAATTTAACATGGCCAATTTACCTGGCCTGGACATCTTTGGACTGTGGAAGAAAACCGGAACACCCGGATGAAGCTCATGCAGACATAGAGTCATAGAGATGTACAGCATGGAAACAGACCCTTCGGTCCAACCCGTCCATGCCTACCAGGTGCCCCAACCCAATCTCGTGCCACCTACCAGAACCCGGCCCATATCCATCCAAACACTTCCTATTCATATACCCATCCAAATGCCTCTTAAATGTTGCAAGTGTGTCAGTCTCCACCACATCCTCTGGCAGCTCATTCCATACACTCCACACAGAGAGTCGCCTGAGGCTGGAATTGAAATTGGTCCCTGGCACTGTAAGGCAGCAGTGCTCACCACTGAGACACCATGCCCACCTGTCCAGCTTCCTTCCCACCTAACCGCTCCACCCTCTCCTCTGATGTATCACCATTATCCTCACCTCCATCCAATTATCGCACTCTCAGTTACCTTTCCCCAGCCCGAACCCCTCCCATTTATCACTGCACTCTCTTGGATCCCATTCTTATTGCTGATGAAGGGCTTTTTCACGAAACGTCGATTTTCCTGCTCCTTGGACGCTGTTGAGCTGCTGTGCTTTTCCAGCTCCAGCCTCATGACTCCAACTTCCAGCATCTGCTGTCTTCGCTTTCGCCTTGTTAACGTCTCCACTCAGTGTCTGTCCAGGTTGCAGATGTATGGAGTCTGGGAGGTAGGCCAGATGTCATCGCTGTAAGTAATTTGTGTCGTGTGCTTCTGGCACTCCATGTCCATACATCTGCTCCCCCGGCCAGGTCTGACTGAATATGCATTTGTGAAGCTTGGTTGCTAGCCAGTCATTGATGTCTAATTTGGAAAGCTTTTATACTTACATAGAGACCAATGATAGTCTGGTGGCTAGTTTTCCCCCGGCCCGAGTTGGATTCCAAACGATTTGTTGTGAAATAATGATTGAATGACTGCCCTGAATCACGTGGTCGTTCTCTGGATACATTTAGGTGCAGGCCAGGATCTCACTAATTACCACAGGCAACTACGAGGTTTAGTAACACTCTGCCTAAATTCAGATCCTTTTAAATCTATTTTCAATGAAGCTTATGATTGCAAGATGATGAGTTTATGATCCGAAAAATAATCAGATATTTGCTATGTTTCATGAATTGTGCAAAAATAAGATGTGAAGTATAATTATTCAACCAATTGCGTCATCTCAGAAAACAATGAGTTTGATGTTATATTTATGGAACAAAAATACAAACCCCTGTCAACATTTAATGACCCAAAAATAAAGATGGGCATTTATTTTATTTCGAACAAAGAATAAGCGATCTGACTATTAATGTGATTACAATTACATGCTCATTGTCGGTATTCAAATAAATACATTGTCACACCAACATTTGGAAAGTGCCTAGTGTCTGACCGATTACATATTCAGATTGAGAAAATAATTGAACTATCATATAGAAAAAAACATTCTTATATATTTATTTAATAATCAGTTTGATTTCTAACTTAAATGTACGAGCTTCAGCTATTTACCAACAATTGAGAAATGACAAAAGTTCTACATGCACTGTGAATATTACCGTAAATAAATGATTTGTGATATTACGTTGAAGCGAACAATAATATGAAATCTTGCATTTTTTAAAGAATGAATGGCATTTAATGCGAAATTTGGTTAGTGATAAAAAACGCTGAACATATTTCCATATGAGAGAAAAGTCAAACATTTACAAAGTGTTTTGTGCCAAAGCAAAGAAATATTTGTTTTAGTAATTGGGATACAAGATTTAAAATATTTATGCGCTGAATAATAATTAAGCTGACATTGCAATACTTGCATTTTAAGTGATTATGTTGCAGCAAATATGATCAGATATTTACCAGCATTTCCAACAGGAAATAATCAGATACTGATGTTGACTTGCATCTGTACATGATAGAGCACAGAACTTTAATGGACAGAAAGAGGTCATTGGGCTACTATGTATACATCAGCTCCGGAAATGTTTCCCAAACTCCTCCCATTTGTCACCCAGTCTCTGCAGCCCTTTACATTCGTAACTAACAAATATATATCCAGTTCCCTTTTGAATCTTCATTCTCAACTCTTCCAGACAGAGCATTCTAATTTCTAACACATCTCTCAATAAAGAAGTTTTTCCTTATCTCTCTCCTAGCTCTTGTGCTGACAATCTTGAAACTAAGACTCCTAGACGCCGTAATGCCAACGAACAGAAACAGAGTATTCGCATTTTAAGCTGTCATTTTTTCTATAAGTTTGAGCCCTGCAATAATTTCACAGCTTTGTCCGTTCTGCTTAATGAAGAGTAACCCCCATTGTTCGCATCATACCTTTAACTAGTTCGTTCATTCCAGTTGTCATTCTGATTATTTATAAGGTCACTGGGTATACTTCTACAAAGAAATGTGGTGTGTGTTTGTCCGTATATCTGTGTGTCTGTTTGTGTGTTTATGTGCGCATCTGTGTGTATACGTCTGTCTGTGTGTGCACATGTGCATGCGTGTGTGTGTTTGT
>NW_025204560.1:7216-9564 GCF_004010195.1 Chiloscyllium plagiosum | reverse complement strand
TACATTAAACAGTTTGGATTGAGCAGTTTTTTTCAGGTGTGACCAGGAAGGTTTCTGAGCTCAACATATAGGTAGACCGACTAAAGAGATGACATATTGCATTTGCTGCTTGTTAACGAAGTATGCCTGGTGTCAGATCTCTCGATGGAAGAACATTTTGGTGATCATGATCACAGATCCCTTCATTTACTAATGGAGAGGGACAGGAGCAGCCGGTACGAGGAAGTAATTAATTGGGGGAGGGAGTTATGCAATGCTATTGGCAAGGAAATGGCGAACCTAAATTGGGAACAGATGTTCCCAGGGAAATGCACGACGGAAATGTGCAGATTCTTCAGGAAGCACTTGCCTATAATGCTTGACAGGTTTATTGCACTGAGGCAAGGAAAGGATGGTCGGTCGACTGACCTTTGAGAGAGAAAGAATATGGAACACTGAGTCAAAAGGTAGAAGGAAGCTTGCTTAAGGTTGAGGAGCCAAGGATAGAAGAACGCTATGGATGGTCACGTGGTACCCAAGAAGGAACTGAAGAATAGAATTAAGAGAGCGAGAAGTCGGTACGATAAAGCTTTAGGATTAAGGAAAGCACTAAGGCGTTGTAAATTTACATAAGGAAGAAGTGGGTGGCCAGAATGAGGCTGGTACCAAACAAGGATAGCAGAGGGAATTTGCGGCTGGAGTCAGAGGAGGTAAGTGAGGTACTTAATAAATAATTTATTTCAGTATTCACTACTGAGAGAGACTTTTACATCTCTGAGGACAGCTTGAACAGACTTATTTACGAGAACAGGCTATTTTAGGAAGAAAACCATAAGAATAGATAAATTCCATAAGCCAGATGGGATATAATCTTGATTACGAGAGGAAGCAAGGGAAGAGATTGTTTTGCCTTTGGCGAATATTTTTGCGTCCTTCCTGTCCACTGGGTGATTGGAGAATAGCACTTGTCATTCCTTTGTTAATGAAAGTGAATATTTATAATCCTGAGAATTACAGACCAATCATTCTTTCGTCAGTGATGGACAAAATATTGGGGTTGTTTCTGAGAGACATGATGTATGATTATTTAGAAAATGATAGTTTGATTAAAGATAGTCAGCTAGTCAGCATGGTTGTGTGAGGTGAAGGTCATGTCTCACAGACCTTATTGATTTATTTGAGGATGAGACAAATTATGTTGACGGGCGAACAGTGGATGTGGTCTATATAGATTTCATGAAGGCACTTTACAAGGTTCCCCGCGGTAGACTGATTCAAGAAGTAAGAAGGCATGGGATATGATGGAATTTGTCTGTCTTGATACAGATTTGTTGTTCCACAAAATGCAGAGGGTGGCGGTAGATGGAAAGTATTCATCCTGTAGCTCAGTGAACAGTGATATAGCGCAGGGATCTGTTCTGGAACATCTATCTTTAAGATTTTTACAAATGACATGGATGAGAAAGTGGAAGAGTGGATTAGTAAGTTTACCAATGACACGAAGTTTGTTGGAGTTGTGCTTACTGTGTAGGGCTGTTGTAGGTTGTTCAGGGGCATTGGCAGTATGCGGAACTGGGCAGATAAGTGGCAGATGGAGATCAACTTGGAAAAGTGTGAAGTCATTTTCCTTGCAAGGCCGATTTTCAATACACAATGCTGCAGCTCTGCAGCAACTTGGTTAGAACACGTTTAGAAAATGGTGCTCAGTTTTGTTTGCCTCATTACAGGGAAGTTGTGGAAGCTTTATCGAAGGTGCAGAGCAGACTTACCAGAATGCTGCCTGGAGGGGAGGGCATGTCTTGTAAAAAATGTTTGAAGGAGCGAGGGCCTTTCTCATTTGAGCGAAGAAGGATGAGAGATGACTCTGAGAGACATGGATAGAGTGGATAGCCAGAGACTTTATTTTTCCCAGGGTAGAAATGCCCATCACGAGGGGACATAATTTTAAGGTGATTGGAGGAAGATTGAGGGGAGATGTCAGAGGTTGGTTCTTTACACACACCATAGTGAGTGGAATGCACGGCGGGCAGTTGTAGGAGAGTCAGATACCTTAGTGAACATTTAAGTGACTCTTGGATAGGCACATGAAAGATCGTACAAAGAAAGATAAGTCTCATGTTCTAGTTGGATAGAAGACCAGGACAACATCAAGTGCTGAAGGGCTGGTGCTATGCTTTACTGTTCTATGTTCTATTTAAACTGCTCACTCTGCTCCAGGTGTGCAATGACATGAACCTTATACAGTTAGTTAAACGTCTTGACTCTTTAACTTCAAACCTTTTGAAATGAGAGCCCACGTTCCATGAGCCGCCTTAGTTAACTGTTAAGCCTGAATTGCAAGTTTGTGTGTGTGTTCCATTTCCAAGACA
>NW_025204560.1:1779-6677 GCF_004010195.1 Chiloscyllium plagiosum | reverse complement strand
CAAATTCCAACATACGCCAACAAATCCACAGAACACTATCTGGGTCTCTGGATTTATAGTCCAGCGATTATATTCCTCACTAGTTTCACCATGTTATTTACTTTCTCTCTCTTTACCTTTATATCTCTCCTTCGCAGAATCGACTGGTTCTTAGCTTTTAACTTAACCTTTTGTGAGGTAACTTGTCGAATGCAATCTGGAAGTCCAAATACAATATATATACCGCTAAGATTCTATCCAGTCCAGTTGAGACTTCATGAAATTTATCAATTACTCCCACAGTTTTGTTATTCCACATTATCTTGATCACACAGGCCAATGGGCCAACGAATAGCAGGTGAAGTTTGGATAAGTGCGAGGTGCTGCATTTTGATTCGGGAAAACTGGTCGAGACTTGTACAGTTAATAGTAGCGTTCTGGGAAGTGTTCCCGAAATGAGAAACCGAGAGGTGTATGTTCACATTTCCTTGAACGTTCAGTCGAGTGGACAGGGTGCTGAAGGGTGCTGAGTCCAGAGTGAGATGCTGGAACAGCAGAGCAAGTCAGGAAGCATCTGAGTAGAGGGCGAAACGATGTTTCAGGCATTAGCACCTCATCAGGAATGAGACTTGTGGGCTGGGGGCTGAGAGATAACTCGGAGGAGTGGGTTGAGGGGGAATGTAGCTGAGAAAGCGCAGGGTAGATGAAGGTGAGAGAGGAGGTGATCGGTTGGAGATGAGCCTGACTCCAGTTCCAAACTCCCATCACATCGCGAAGTCCAGCCCAACTGCAGGTCCAAGCCCCCAACCATGCTGTGTCATCACCATCCCCCCAGGCCTCCCCCTCACTGAGGACGAATGTTTGGTCTTCAGTAAAGGCCTCACATAAATCCCTTTACGATCCCAGCTAAATGAGTTCGACACACACTGAAAACTTGAACGTTTCTTCCACCACCTCTGCCTCCGTGCCTTCTGTTTTAACCAAGACACCCGCTCACACACCGACAATCACTTCGCCCGCCTACAACGCACCACATCCACTTGTACATCCCGTGCTGGCCTGCTATGCACTCTTCACATCTTCACTTCAACCTGCTGCTGTGATATTGACCACCTCAACGTGTCAAACTACCTCACCCACTCCAACATTTCGCCAACACAACGTGCCATCTTCCACTACCTCTGCTCCAACCCCAACCCCAGCAACAAACCGGCAAACAAGGGAGTGCAATAGCAGCCTGGCACACTGACCTGGACACTGCTGAAGCCTGGCGCCAACTCTCACATCCTTCCTCCTACTGTCCCCTTGATCACGACCTCACCGCTCATCACTAAATCATCAACTCATATACCATCCACAACCTCATTACCTCTGAGGATTTCCCATCAACAGCCTCCAAAATTATTGTTTATGATTCTCGCACTGCCCGAGTCTACTTTATACCAAAGACTTATAAATTTACCTGACCGGTCGACCCATTGTCTCAGCTTACGAAAGTTTCCCACCTAACTCTTCTCTTCAGTTCATCTTCCACAGTTACACCGGTACCACATCCAACCGTTACTCTGCTATCTCGATGAGCTTATCGGTACTGCCTTTTGCTCCCACAAGGAGGGTGAATAGCTCATCCACTTTGCCAAGACATTCGAACCCGACCTCAAATTTGCCTGGACCGTCTTGGACACCTCCCCCCACCCCCTTCCTGGACCTCTCCATCACCGTCTCTGGCAACGAATATCCATAGGCATTTACTACAAGCCCACCGACTCCCAAAGCTACCAAGACAACATCTCCTCTCTGCTAATCTCCTTGTAAAAACGCCATTCCTTATTCATAATTCCTCCAGCTCTACTGCATCCATTCCCAGGATGGCCAATTCCACCTCAGAATATCCAGTTAGCCCCCAGAATATTCCACGTTCGCATCTTCCCTTCCCACTTGGTTTACCATGCCCTCCGTTGCATTGCTTCCACTTCATGCACCACTGCCCTTGAAACCTCCCCCTCACAACGCAGCAACAAACAGAACTCACGAGTTCACACCTTCCACTCTACCAAACCTCGCTGACAATGCATCATCCTCTGCCACTTCCGCAACCTCCAAACGGATCCCACCACCAATGATATATTTTCCTCCCTACCCCTATCAGCGTTGCGAAAAGACCTTCGGCGACTCACACAGCAAGTCCACTACCCCCACCAGCCCACAACTCAAACCTGTCACATTTCTCTGCCACTGACGGAAGTGCAAAATCTGTGCTCACACCGCTTCCCTCACCTCCATCCAAGGCCCCACGGGATCCTTCCACATTCATCAGAAATTCACCTCTATCTCTACCAAGATCATTCATTACATTCTTTGCACCGCTGTGGTCTCCTCTCCATCGGGGAGACAGGACACGTTCTTGAGGATCGTTTCAGAGAACATCTATGGGACACCCTCACCCACTCACCCCACTGCCGCGTGACTGAAGACTTCAAATGCCCCTCCCACTCCATCTAGGGTATGCATTTCCTGTGCCTTCCCCTTTTCAGCTAACATTGTTAGAGTAATTGGACATGAGGAATAAGATCAATAGCAGGCGATGACAACATTCCACCCAGGCAAGGTATTTTTCTTACATTAAAAGTGTTGTGGTGTGCCCTGTACCTTTCAGAGAAAGTGAAAGGCGGCAACAATTGGACAAGCACATAATGTGCCAACCATTTTAAAACTGTAATAGTTGGCTGTGAAGCAAATAGCTGAAGGTTAGTTACTATGTTACAAAACAAATTCGCATTTCGTTTATCAGTTTAAACTATGCCGCAGGATACCAAAATCGAATCGAATTTGAATGCTAATGCTTTGATTACATCAAATCAATGAGTCGATCCGACGTTTTGACATACAAAACAGGATATGTAGATTAGTCAGTAAGAGCAGCAAAGAGCAGCAACAAACACAGATGTCCCACAGAATCGCTCTCTTAAGGGTACATATTCATATGGGATCTGCGCAATCAGGGAACATTAGATGAGAATGTTCCAAGAATAGATCAGAACCAGAGAACATTGGACAAGAGTGTTCTAACAACTGATCAGAATCTGTGAACACCACACTGGAATGTTCGGACAATAGATCAGAATGTGAGAACAATAGACTGGAATGTCTCAGCAATGGATCAGAATCTGAGAACATTATGTTGGAATGTTACAACAATGGATTGGAATCTAAGACTATTAGAATGGAATGTTTGGGCGTTGGATCAGAATCTGAGAACATTAGACTGGAATTGTGCCAACAATGGACAGTAGGTTATTGTATGGTTTTTACCGGCTTTCTCAGGATTGGATATGGTTACCATGGCAGATTGTATATGTCCTGATGATTATTCAGGCAGTTTGCTATCCAATCCTCGCGATTGCTGGTGTTCATGGCAAGTCTATCTCTGTCTAATTATTAATTCTGTAAACCATTCTGAAAGCCATCACTATTTTTATTGTCTATATTTATCAAATATATAAACTACTGTATTCACTTTCAATCACAAACTCCATTCCTATTCCATGGTTTTCATGCCAATTACTTACAATCATCAGGGGTGGAACAAAAGTGTTCAGAACCAAGATAACCGCATTGTGTCCTAAGCTAACTTATACCTCAATGATCCCTCCATCATCAAACCTGTCCACTGCCACCGCTACCTATCCCCAGTCTTCACTTCTGTCTCAGGGCTGTTTCTGAATAAACCGTCATCCACACCTTTCCGATTGCGTTTCTCGACTAGACTGTATTCTAAATACAAATTTATTTGATCACAAACGTATTCCTGTGTGACCCTTTCCTGTGTGACCCTTTGCCTATGCCAGGTGTAAATTGTAAATTCAGTTTGATTCCAAAATGGGGTGGTCACAGTTTTATGTCATCTTTGTCAACATAAACTGTGACCTAAATTTAGATAGAGCACTGTGCTCTCAGTGACCATGAAGTGGCAGTTTCTTTGAACTGTGTTGATTATGGACGTTTCTGAGCAGATTTGGTATCAAGTTAATCAACTCTCATGTGCACTCAGTGATGGAAGCAATCTATGCATAAGACACACCCCTCCACCTCCGCTGAGGGCAATATATTACCCTCAGCGGAGTGTTTATACAGAGGACGGCACGGTGGCACAGTGGCACAGTGGTTAGCACTGCTGCCTCACAGCGCCAGAGACGCGGGTTCAATTCCCGCCTCAGGCGACTGACTGTGTGGAGTTTGCACGTTCTTCCTGTGTCTGCGTGGGTTTCCTCCGGGTGCTCCGGTTTCCTCCCACAGTCACAAAGATGTGCAGGTCAGGTGAATTGGCCATGCTCAATTGCCCGTAGTCTTAGGTAAGGGGTAAATGTATGGGTGGGTTACGCCTCGGCGGGTCTGTGTGGACTTGTTGGTCTGAAGGGCCTGTTTCCACACTGTAATCTAATCTAATCTTATTTGAAGATAAAGATACACAAAACCTTCCAGAAATTTTACACGAAAGAGTGATTGAAGAAATTATGAAACTGTGGGAGATTAAAATTAATACAGAGAAGTTAATAGAAATATTGAAGTGTAGGTTGGTAAGGGGTAGAACATGGAACATTACAGCGCGGTACAGGTCCTTCCGCCTTCGATGTTGTGCCGACCTATCATACCAATCTGAAGCCCAACTAACCTATACTATTCCATTTACGTCGTAATGCTTGTCCAATGACGACTTAAATGTAATTAAAGTTGGCGAATCTACTATCGTTGCTGGCAAAGCATTCCATACCCTTACCACTCTCTGAGTGAAGAAACTACCTCTGTCATCTGTCCCATATCTATCACCCCTCAATTTAAAGCTATGCCCCCTCATGCTCGCCATCATCATACTTTGAAAAAGGGTTTCCCTGTCCACCATATCTAATCCACTGATTATC
>NW_025204560.1:0-1220 GCF_004010195.1 Chiloscyllium plagiosum | reverse complement strand
TGACTGGACTCCAGGATGAACATTTCCCATCAACCACCACACTTTCAGCAAGCCAATTACTGATCGAAACTGCTATATATCCCACAATCCCATTCGTCCGCATTTTGAACAATAACCTACTGTGGGGATCCTTATCGAACGCCTTGATCAAATCCATATATACAATATCAACCGGTTTACTCTCATCTCCATATATGGTCACCTTCGCAAAGAATTCAATAAGGTTTGTGACGCACGACCTACACTTCACAAAACCGTGCTGACTATCCCGAATCAAAATACTCTTTTCTAGATTATTTTACATGCTATCTCTTATCATTTTTTCCAACACTTTACCAACAACTGAAGTAAGGCTCACTGGTCTATAATTACCAGGGTTGCCTCGACTACCCTTCTTAAACAATGAACCCTCATTTGCTACACATCAATCTTCTGGCACAATTCCTGGAGACAACTGCGAATTAGAGTTCATTTCAAGAGGCTCGGCAATCTCATCAATGGCTTCACAGAGGATCCTAGGATATGTCCCATCCGGCCCAGGTAGTTATCTATTTTCACACGCTTCAGGAGTTGTGATACCTCCTGCTTGTGAACCTCAATCCCACCTAGTCTAGTAGCTTGTATATGAGTATTGAACAGGGATGGAAAATAAATCAAGTTTAAATATTGGACAACTTGGTGTCTGTGCTGAGGAAAATATTGTAATCTGTTATTTGTAATGCGACAAATTGACAAGGAGGGTGGGAATCATGACATGACTTGGCAGAGTCAGCTGAGCTTCAGGAAATGGAATCACCATTGAGAAAACTGTGGAATTTGTACTTGTTGAGGCGTTCACAAATGAGACCCAGTCGGAGCAGTGTAAATGAATTTGCAGAACAGTTTTGACGTCTTTATTGACAGGTGTCCGGAAGTTCATGTGTACAGCTGATATACAAACGCATTGCAAATTTGGTAGCAGACACAATACAGAAAGCAGTGCCCGTTACTGGACTGAAGACCGTTATTCTCGGGTTATCACATGCATCAGTGTTTGGTCCAGGTCAATTTGGAGGTGATTAAAAAATAGCAGAGATCTCATTTTGTATTGATTAGTTGGTGCGAGGTTGGGAAAAGCCGTTGTTCGAAAGTGCCTTCAAGTCCTTGATCATGAGTCAACAAAAAAAATGCAGACGTGAAGGAGTCAGTAAGTCTTAAGTACGCAAACGTGTCCATGCTGA
>NW_025204559.1:8097-9562 GCF_004010195.1 Chiloscyllium plagiosum | reverse complement strand
CTCTGACCATTCCAAACGGCTGCCTGGTCATGTCCAAGTCCCTGGACTGGGAGCGGAGCCCGCATTTGACTGTCTGCCAGGAGCCCTTGACCAGAGGCGATCTCCCTTGTTGTGTGGAAAGTGGACAACCATCATCACAATCGCCCTGACTTTGTGTCTGCCCTGATGTGAGACTGAGAGGACAAGCATTGTTAGCATTGGGGGCAGGCTGAGGGTGAGTGAACTCTCTGACAGTGAGAGGAGAGCCCAGAGATACAGCCTGGGGCAGTCCCTGAGCTGGGGCTGAGTCCCTGAGCACACAGTGGCCTTACTGCAGCGTGACATCGAGAGTTACCGGGGAAACCCCAAGGGCAGCATTGAAGGGCAGAGTGATCTGTAAGTGGATCGGAGATGGACCATGCGGGTTCTTCGAGGCTGGCACATGTCTAATGCCAATGTCCACTGACATAGGGTGAGTGTGACTAGTGCCAATGGAGTGTGCCCTGAGGTATTGTTGCCCAGTGCCCAGCACAGAGATCCTTTTAAGCAGGTGATGAGATGAATCCACCAGGTACCCGCTCTGACTTCCACGTAGCGATTTCTTCATGTTGTGGGACATTTGGTAAATAGTGCTGCACAGTGGGCAACCTATCATCTCAGCAAGACCACGTCAAATGGAGCTGCCAGGGTCGAAATGGGTCTTGGTGACAGGAGTTAGGGAGAGGAACTCAGAGCTAATCAGTTTGGTACATTCAAAGCTTTTGTTTGTGAGAAATGGCGAAGTCACTGCAATGAAGACTGACAGTCCATTTGGACAACCCCCCCCCACTACGTACCCACCCACCCCGCCAACAACAAGAACTACAAATGAAGAAAGCAATTGGAAAACTGTGTGCACTTTCGAAAGTGTCAGGTTTCTGGTCTGTTAATGTCATTGCTGCAGACTCCAGAGAAAACTGCTCAGCAATGACTCGGAAAATGTACAGCAAAGTCATTGGGAAATAAATTCATAAAAACCATCACAAGGTTAAACATTTCACACATGGAGGAGACAGCGAGGACTGCAGCTACTGGAGATCAGAGCCGAGAGAGTGGTGCTGGCAAAGCTCGGCAGGTCAGGCAGCATCCGAGGAGCAGGAAAATCGACGTTTCGGGCAGGAGCCCTTCATCAGGAATGAGGCTGGGAGCCTCGGGGATGGAGAAATAAATGGGAGGGGGGTTGGGGCTGGGGAGAAGGTAGCTGAGAGTGCAATAGGTGGATGGAGGTGGGGGCAAAGGTGATAGGTCAGAGGGGAGGGTGGAGTGGTTAGGTGGAAAGGAAGATAGGAAGTAGGACAGGTCATGGGGACGGTGCAGAGCTGGAAGTTTGGAACTGGGGTAAGGTGGGTGGAGGGGAAATGAGGAAACTGGTGAAATCCACATTGGTGCCCTGGGGTTGAAGTGTTCCAAGGCGGAAGATGAGGCATTCTTCCTCCAGGGGTCTGCT
>NW_025204559.1:0-8079 GCF_004010195.1 Chiloscyllium plagiosum | reverse complement strand
CGGAGATGTTCCCTAAAGCGCTCTGCTAGGAGGCGTCCAGTCTCCCCAATGTAGAGGAGACCGCATCGGGAGCAACGGATACAATAAATGATATTGGTGGATGTGCAGGTAAAACTTTGATGGATGTGGAAGGCTCCTTTAGGGCCTTGGATGGAGGTGAGGGAGGAGGTGTGGGTACAGGTTTTGCAATTCCTGCGGTGGCAGGGGAAGGTGCCAGGATGGGAGGGTGGGTTGTAGGGGGACGTGCACCTGACCAGGAGGGAACGGTCTTTGCGGAAGGCGGAAAGGGGTGGGGAGGGAAATATATCCCTGGTGGTGGGGTCCGTTTGAAGGTGGCGGAAATGTCGGCGGATGATGTGGTTTATGCGAAGGTGGGTTGGAAGGTCTCATACATCGAGTTATAGAAACGTACAGCATGGAAACAGACCCTTCATTTCAACTCATTCATATCGACCAGATATCCTAACCTAATCTAGTCCCGTTTGCCAGTACTTGGCCCATATCCCTCTAAACCCTTCCTATTCACATACCCATCCAGATGCCATTTAAATGTTGTAATTGTACCCAGGTCCACCACTTCCTTATTCCATACACACACCATCCATTGCATGAAAAAGTTGCCCCTTAGATCTCTTTTACATCATTCCCCTCTCACCGTAAACCTATGCCCTCTAGTTCAGGACTCCCCCACCTCAGTGAAAAGTCCTTGGCTATTTATCCTATCCATGCCCCCTCATGATGCTATAAACCTCTGTATGATTTGGAACAATGCTGCTTCAGAAACTGTCCAGTTGGAAACACAGGAAGATGGGAACAGGAGTAGACCATTCAGCTCCTTGAGCCTGTTCTGCCATTCAATGCCCGTCTGTGGCCGAACGCAATAGGCCTGTCCCTGATCCTTATCACATTGCTGAACAAAAACAATCCATCTCAGGTTTAAAAATTGAACACTGAATTTGATGAACACTTTTCTACACAAAGGTTAAGTTTGCTGACATTATGTTTTGTACTTGGCCAGATTGTGTCTCTCTACAGAACAAATCGCCACAAGGACAGGGTCTGTATTTCTGTACCATAATCACCACAAGGACAGGGTCTTTATGTTGTACCATAATCGCCACAAGGACTGGTTCTGTATTTCTGTACGATAATCACCACAAGGACAGGGTCTTTATTTCTGTACCATAATCACCACAAGGACAGGGTCTGTATTTCTGTACCATAATCACCACAAGGACAGGGTCTGTATTTCTGTACCATAATCGCCACAAGGACAGGGTTTGTACATCTATACCATAATCGCCACAAAACAGGGTCTGTATTTCTGTACCATAATCGCCACAAAACAGGGTCTGTATTTCTGTACCATAATCACCAGAAGGACAGGGTCTGTATTTCTGTACCATAATCACCACAACGACAGGGTCTGTATTTCTGTACCATAATCAGCACAAGGACAGGGTCTGTATTTCTGTACCATAATCACCACAGCGACAGCGTCTGTATTTCTGTACCATAATCACCACAAGGACAGGGTCTGTATTTCTGTACCATAATCGCCAAAAGGACAGGGTTGGTATTTCTGTACCATAATCCACCACATGGACAGGGTCTGTATTTCTGTACCATAATCACCAGAAGGACAGGGTCTGTATTTCTGTACCATAATCGCCACAAGGACAGGGTCTGTATTTCTGTACCATGATCACCACAAGGACAGGTTCTGTATTTCTGTACAATAATCGCCACAAGGACAGGTCCTGTATTTCTGTACCATAATCGCTCCAAGGACAGGTTCTGTATTTCTGTACCATAATCACCACAAGGACAGGGTCTGTATTTCTGTACCATAATCGCTACAAGGACAGGTCCTGTATTTCTGTACAATAATCGCCACAAGGACAGGGTCTGTATTTCTGTACAATAATCGCCACAAGGACAGGGTCTGTATTTCTATACCATAATCGCCACAAGGACAGGGTCTGTATTTCTGTACCATAATCACCACAAGGACAGGGTCTGTATTTCTGTACCATAATCTCGAGAGGTCCCAAAGTCCCTGAAAAGCGTTGAAGTACGTTCAAAGTCCGTCAACGTCAGAAATATTGGAATGTTCAGTTTGTGCACAGAACGATCCCACAAACGGCAATATATTAAATGGCCAAACAATCTGCCTCTTGCCTATTGTTGATAAAAAGATTTGAGCTGTTAAGGCTAGAAACAGAAAGTTCTGGTAAAATTCAGCATGGAGTCTGTGGAAGGGAGAGGCAGAGGTAACTCACCGAGCCCAAAGACTTTTCACTGGAGAAGGGTAATTTTGGATTCAAAACCAGCGACGGAATCCTACCATCTGGTTCCTGATTGATTTACAGTGAGGGATTATTAGCTGAAGAGTAAATCATGGTAGGTTTTGTAGTTGTTTCATCCCAGGGTAAAATCAGATAGATAGATCATCACTGAGCCAGAAGGGCTCTTATTTAAATTACCTTAAGCGCAATGTTTTCTGATTTTTTAAAAAATCAGCAGTCTTTTAGTCACATAAATTGGATCTATAATTGAACCTCAGATCTGTAATGATCATCCATCGGTTTAACAGTCCCAGGGATGTTTATTAAATTGTGAGCAGACAATGAGATTAAATAACCTAAAGACTGTGTTCTCAAGCAGTTTAAAATGCAAAGCCAGTCAGATATTGCATTCCTATAGAGTAAAAGAGGAAAGCAATTTCCTACCTTAATACAAAGCTGATAATTGCTCTTAACTCTAATTTATTTTCACTTTCAAGACCGCGGGTTTCCATCTCAATTGGTTAGTGGACCGAGATGGACTCTAACCCTTCGTTGAGGGGCTGTGGGCCGTGGGAGTCAGGGTTGCACTCTCCCTCTCCAGCCAGGGAGCAGATGTTGGGAGAATTCCTGTCTTTCCACGCTATCTAAAGGGAATACTGGCTCATGGGTTGTTATTTTTATACTGGGAGTGGGCTGAGGTTGTATGATTTAGTGGCAAACGTGAGGACTGCAGATGCTGGAAACCACGGTCTAGATCACAGTGGTGCTGGAAAAGCACAGCATGTCGGGCAACATCCGAGAAGCAGGAAAATCGACGTTTCAGTCAAAAGCGCTGTTTTAGTGGGGCTACCACCCCCAAGAAAGAATTCCGAGGCAGCCATGGAGGGGGATCCTGTGACTGGTGGTGAGCCGGGCTGTTTAGATATCCTACCTCAGGCCTAGTTACAGCAAAAAACATTAAGGCCCTATATCCCTCATCATCCACACCCCGACAATCTCCATTCCTTATTTATCCCACTTGGTGTCCCCCACCTCATCCCATATAGAGTCATAGAGATGTACAGCACGGAAACAGACCCTTCGGTCCAACTTGTCCATGCTGACCAGATATCCTACATTAACCGAATTCACCAGCACCCGGCCCATTTGCCTCCAAACCCTTCCTACTCATATTCCCATCCAGATGCCTTTTAAATGTTGCAATTGTACCAGCCTCCACCACTTCCTCTGGCAGCTCGTTCCATACACGTACCACCCTCTGTGTGAAAAAGTTGCCCTTTAGGTCCCGTTTATATCTTTCCCCTCTCACCCTCAACCAAATGCCCTCTAGTTCTGGACTCCCCCACCCCAGGGAAAAGACCTTGACTATTTACCCTATCCAGCCCCCTCATGATTTTGTAAACCTCTATAAGGTCACCCCTCAGCCTCCGACGCTCCAGGGAAAACAGCCCCAGCCTGTTCAGCCTCACCCTATACCTCAAACCCTCTAACGTCCTATATGTCTGTCATATACAGCTATACACCTAGCAACCCTCCACTGCCCCTCACCCCTCCATGCCCAAGCCATGCCCATTCACCTACTCTACACTCTGTACAAAGCCATTGAAAACAATGCTGTTAATAGGATGTGTTTAAAAAAAACAGCCATTCATTCAACAAAAATGCTTCCATTACAGTATCCTAGATGTGCCAATTATCTCCATCATGTCATGCACTGATAGCAGAAACTGAAAGTAATTGAAACCTCTTTGTCAAATTAAATATACATCATGATGTTGGTAGAGTGGAGCAGAGAGCCAGGGCTGCACATCAGGCAATGTTGGCACTGGGGCAGCTGTTGCAGCCATCTAATGGATATCTGGGCTTTCACCTTATATAACTCAGTGTCAAATCTTGAATTTTGTGAAGGTCCTTGGGAACATTTTACAGTATGAACTGGGTTATACAGATCCAGATTATTGTAATTCTATTAATCTCCACCAAACTGAGGTAGACCTCATCACTGGCAGTCCCTTGCAAATGAGGATGACTCGCTCCCACTCTCAGGGTGAGTCTGTATGTGGCTATACAGACCGACGGGGCTATCACAGACTCTGTTACACTGGGGCAGGGAGTTATGGGAAGGGGGTGGGGTGGGGTGTTGGCGTGACAATGCACTCCATTCCCTGGTTTCTACTTTTCCCAACAGGAAGTCTCAAGGTGCTCAATGCTTCTCCACTCCTTCTCCATTTTGGACGGTCTTGGGCCAGTGATTCCCAGGGGATTGTGGGAATGCTACTTTTTTTTAATGAATGCTACACTGAAGCACTTCCTCTGTCCCACTTGAGACTCACCTGCTGTTTCTGACCTGGGAGGAGAGCGCCTGTTTGGGGAGTCTTGTATCAGTCATAGGGACGATGTGCCCAGCCCATCGCAGCCGGTCATGGTGAAGGAAGGGATGGGTGCCTCAATGCTGGGGATGTTGCCCTGGAAGTGTTGGGAGGGTCAGAGGCACGACATATGGGGTTTGCAATCAGCTTATAAACCCAGATTGAAGGTGTTCAGATTGTCCCAGGATTCTTCAATTGTTCAGTGTTTGATTATGGGTGTCTGGTGTGGTTAGTTAGCAAACAAGAGACTAGGGTGTCGATGAGCAGCTGTAGGCATGAGAGCAGATATATTAAAGCATTGAATAATTTGCTGCATTAAAGAGCCAGGAATATGTCATTTCTCCACATCTGCAAGGCATTAAACACAGCAGTACCTTCAGGAGATCATCCAATGGACTGACCTTGATTGTATTTTTACCAAAAGGCAGAAGGAGTCTTGGTTTATCATCTTTCTCAAAAGACAGTATTGGTAACAGTGCTGTCCTCCCTCCATACCGTCCTGAAGGGTCAGCTGAGAGGTTAGCCCTCAGGTGGAACATGAAAGGTTCAGGACATTTTTTTCTGTTCATTAATTCATGGGATAAGGGCAGCACTGGCTAGGCCAGCATTTATTGCCCATCCCTAATTGCCCAGAGGGCAGTTAAGGGTCAACCATATTGCTGTGGGTCTGGAGTCACATGTAGGCCAGACCAAGTATGGATGGCAGATTTCCTTCCCTAAAGGATATTAGTGAATCTAATGGGTTTCTCCTTGACAATTGTCAATGATCATCATAAGACTCTTAATTCTGAAGTCACACGATGTCGGGTTACAGTCCAACAGGTTTATTTGCAATCACAAACTTTCGGAGCACTGTCCCTTCATCAGATGAATCTCTGAAAGCTTGTCATTTCACATAAACCTGTTGGACTATAACCTGGTGTCGTGTGACTTCTGACTTTGTCCATCCCAGTCCAACACCAGCACCTCCACGTCACTCTTAACTCAAAGTTATTATTCAATTCAAACTCTTACTACCTGTCATGGCAAGGTTCCCAGAACTTTCCCTGCGTCTCAGGACTCATCGTCTAGTAATGATACCATCAAGGTCACCAGTGTCCGTTAGTGTGAACTAAACATCTGGAGGAATGGCTGATTAATTCACTTAGCAAAAGTGAGGAGTGCAAATGCTGGAGATCAGAATCGAGAGTGTGGTGCTGGAAAAGCACAGCAGGTCAGGCAGCATCCGAGGAGCAGGAGAATCGACGTCTCGGGCAAAAGCCCTTCATCAATAGGTGATTAACTTTCTCCCAAACAGCATCTCACCATCAACCACTGCATTACTTTGCAGAACGGACTGAGATTAATTGCCCAGGAAGTTAGAGCTGGTATTTAACAGCATAAGGGCTATTAATCAATGTGATTATTGTTGGCAGTCAACCTCTCTCATACAGAAGGGGCACAATCTAAACTATCCAATATCATAGAGTCCCTACATTGTGGAGGCAGGCCGTTCAACCCACCAAGTCCACACCAACCCTCTTAACAGCATTCCACCCTGACCCACCCTATCTCTGTCACCCTGCGTTGTCCATGGCTAATTCGCCAAGCCTACACATCCCAGGGCGCTATGGGTAACCTAGCATGGTCGATTCACCTAACCTGTACACGTTTGGATTCTGGGAGGAAACCCACACCGCCAGTCGCCCGAGGCTGGGATTGAACCCAGGCTCCTGGCGCTGTGAGGCAGCAGTGCTAACCACTGAGCCACCGTGCACCATTCCAGCACGTAGTACACATTTTTTTTCGAGGTCCAGAAAATGTGACACATACTTTCTTGTCTGTGTTTCTTTCTTCTCTCTCTTCCTTAACCCAGTCTTTTCTCTCTCCTCTTTATTACTCTCTCTGGATTCCAGTTGAATGGTGATCCAGTTGAGACATTACGACACACTCTTAAGAAATTTGGGTGGATGGATATTTAACAAGTGTTCCCTTCGGCTGGAGAATCAACAACATGAGGTCAGCAGCCTCAGGGTAAAGGGGCCATCCATGTAGAGTGGGGAGGAGGAGTTTTCACTGCGAGAGGTTATAATCCCTGTGGCCTGTGAGGACTCAGTGTGGAAAACCCCATGAAACACATTCAGACTGAAGTGATGTCAGGAGTCTGTGTCTGCCCAGGAAAGGGTTGTGGGTTCTCAGGATGGTAGAGTGGCTTGGTAGCTCAGTGGTTAGCACTGCTGTCTCACAGCACCAGGGACCCGGGTTCAATTCCTGGGAGACTGTCTGTGTGGAGTTTGTTCGTTCTCCCCGTGTCTGCGTGGGTTTCCTCCCACGGTCCAAAGCTGTGCAGGTTAGGGTGGACTGGCCATGCTGAATTGTTCAGGGATGTGCAGGCTAGGGTGGACTGGCCATGCTGAATTGTTCAGGGATGTGCAGGCTAGGCGAGTTAGACATGAGGAGAGGCAGAACCAGAAGTTGCTGGAAAAGCCGGATCTGAGAAGAGAAATCCAAGTTAACGCTTTGGGTCCAAAGAGCCTCCCTCAGAACGGGAAATGCAGGGGTAGGGGAGGGGTATGAGTCTGGCTGGGAGCTCAGTGGGGGCTGAATGGCCAGCTCCTACACTGTAGAGAGTCTAAAAGCTGTGGTGACGGGTCAGGACAGCGGGTTGGAAGCTGAGGGATTTCTGGAACCTATTTCTCATGTTCATCAAGACCATGTTAACCAGCAAGTATTTTCCTGATCCGATATGATGAATTCAGGATGAGCAAGATACTCACTGCGGAGTATACTCACTGGGAAGTACATTCAGTGGGGAGTACACTCATGGGGGAATACACTCAGGGGAGAATACATTCACTGGGGAGTACTGTCAGTGGGAAGTACATTCACAGGGGGGTATACTCAGTGGGGAGTACACTCAGTTGGGAGTACTCTCAGTGCGGGGGTACATTCAGTGGGGATTACAGTCAGTTGGTATTACTCTCAGGGAGGAGTACACTCAGTGGGGAGTACACTCAGTGGGGAGTACTCTAAATGGAGAGTAGTCTCAATGGGGAGTACTGTCAGTGGGGAATACGCTCAGTGGGGAGTACACTCACTGGGAAGTACTCTCACTGGGCAGTACACTCACTGGGGGTACTCTCAGTGGGGAGTATATTCACTGGGGAGTACTCCCAGTGGGGAGTACACTCAGTGGGGAGTATACTCACTGGGGAGTACTCTCACTGGGCAGTACACAGTGATGAGCACTCACAGGAAGCAGTACACTCAGTGGGGAGTACTCTCAGTGGCGCGTACACTCACTGGGAAGTACTCACACAGGGCCGTACACTCACTGGGGAGTACTCGCAGTGGGGAGTATATTCACTGAGGAGTACTGTCAGTGGGGAGTATACTCCCGGGGGAGTACCCCCAGTGGGGAGAACACTCTTTGGTGAGTACAC
>NW_025204558.1:8435-9561 GCF_004010195.1 Chiloscyllium plagiosum | reverse complement strand
ATCTCATTTTGGAAGGCTTCCCAATTTCCTATGGTAAAGGTTTCATTCTCTCAAAATGGAAACTCCCCAATCACTGCATCTCGTGGAATTGCCACTTGAAAATAATGAAAAAAAAATAAAGACCATTCCAAACAAAGGCTTGGATGTGGTGAGCTCTGGTCACTCACGTAGATATACACGGAGAGTGCTTTCTACCTGAGCAGCACCAGGTCAGTGTCAGGCACACAGACAGAATGGGCAAATAGATTCGCATCTGAGCTCACATCTCCCAGCCTGGGAATCTGAAGCTGGGCACAGCCATTATGGTAAATATCTGCATAAATAAGACAGCGAGATCAGCCGAATTGTCCGATCAAAAACTGTCAGTCATTCAAACTGTAATATCCTTCAGGATCCACAACCCATTCTCGGTCCCATCCTGCAGGTTCTATGAATCCCGCTCCCTCTAGCCTCCTGCAGGATCCACGTCCCTTCATACATTTGCACCATCCTCCAGGTTCTGCAGCCGTTCCTACTTCTGTAACATGACCCGGACTCTACAACCCTTCCTTCCTCTGCAATGTTCCCCAGAGGGGACTGGAGGGTGATGGGGGTTACAGAGACAGGAAATGATAACAGGATGGGACGGTGTTGCAGATATTAGAAATACTGCTGTGGTTAAAAAAAAGAGGCTTCAGGACTTTTGAGGGTTGATGCTAATAAAGGAGGTTACAGAGCGAAGGAGGATTGTCGGGACATGAAGAGGTTTCACTGTTTGCGAGAGTTGTAGGGATCAGAGGAAGTTACCAAGATAGGGAGGGTTTAAGATTGCAGGATTCCACAGACAACCTTTACAGGGTGAAAGGCGGGATTCTTGACAGTGTGGAGGAACAGAAGAATCTTGAAGTCCATGTCCATAGATCCCTCAATGCTACCACTCAAGTTGATTGCCTTGTTCAGAAGGTGTTTGGTTTGTTGGCTTTCATGAGCAGGGGGATTGAGTTTAAGTTCCACTAAGTTATGCTGCAGCTCTATCGAGCCCTGGTTAGAGAACATTTGGTATATTGTGTTCAGTTCTGGCTGCCTCATTATCAGAAAGATGTGGACGCTTTAGAGAAGGTGCAGAGGAGATTTATCAGGAGTGGAG
>NW_025204558.1:6384-8251 GCF_004010195.1 Chiloscyllium plagiosum | reverse complement strand
GAAGGGCCTGCACTGTGCTGTATTGCTCTATATTCTAAATAAGGAGGCTCACAATGGCACAAAGAGGTTTCAGAAAGCTGGAGAGATGGGATCTGAATGAAGAGACACAAATAGGAAGGGTTGCTAGGATTGTCAGGAGGTAACAGAGACAGCAATGGTCTGACCTGGAGCAGACGATCCAGACTGGGAGGGGTGTGGGGACTGGAGGTGGTTTCACAGGGACCGAGGACCAGAGAGCCACAGGGTGTTACAGAAATGTGGAGAGCTGTACGGTCGACAGGAGTTCATGGAGATGGGGAGGTGGGGAGTGATGCAGCAGTTACAGGCATAAGGATGTTGGTAGGATGGGGTGGTTTGCTCAGACTGGAGTGTTTTAGGTGAATGGAGCAGATTTCAGAAATCTAGACGGTTTTATAGGTTAGAAGAACAAACAGATATGTGGAGGGCAGTCGTGACTGAAGATGTTTATAGTTATTGAAAGGCTTAGTTTCTGCAGGTTATTTAGGTATAGAGGGTGTGGTGTCGGACAATGTTACCGGGAGATAAGGACATCCATTTTGGTTGTAGACAGTTTCACAGATAAGGGAGCATTACTAACTTCCTGCAGTTTGGTCAAAGTGGGGAAATTTGTAGGTGAAGGTGACATTTACACAGATAGGGGTGTAAGAGATGGAGAAGGTTATGGAGATGAGTAGATGAGGGACAGACTGGAAGACCTGACATTGACAGGATGGGTGATAGGCAAGGGAGGATGTTACACAGATAGTGAGTCTTTTCGGAACTGGATCAGATATTCACAGGCATTGCAGTGAGTTCTACAGACCAGGAGTGCTGCAGGACCTGAAATTGAGAGTGGAAGAAAATATGAATAGCTCAAACTCTATGTATGCTGTTTTCTTTTTCCTGAACAGAGCCTCAATATCCCGCATCTGCCAGGGACCCCTGAACCTGCCAGAATTTCCCTTCACTCTAACCGGGACATACTGGCCCTGGATTCTTGAGATCACACTTTTAAAAGCCTCCCGTTTGCCAGTTCTCCATTTTCATTCAAACAGACTCGCCCAATTGATGGTAGTCATAACGTGGAGAAACCGGTGTTGGACTGGGGTGTACAAAGTTAAAAATCACACAGCACCAGCTTACAGTCCAGCAGGTTTATCTGGAGGCACGAGGCTTCGGAGCGCTACTTCATCAGGTGGTGTGAAGCACAATCATAAGGCTCAGAATTTATAGCAAATGATAGCAGTGTCATGGAATGTAATATCAAACACATTTAGTTTAAGCCTTTCATCTTTTTGGATGATCACCTGCGCTTCGAAAGATTTTTTTTAGATTAGATTACTTTACAGTGTGGAAACAGGCCCTTCGGCCCAACAAGTCCACACCGACCCGCCGAAGCGTAACCCACCCATACCCCTACATTTACCCCTTACCTAACACTACGGGCAATTTAGCATGGCCAATTCACCTGATGTGCACATCTTTGGACTGTGGGAGGAAACCCACGCAGACACAGGGAGAATGTCCAAACTCTACACAGTCAGTCGCCTGAGTCGGGAATTGAACCCGGGTCTCTGGCGCTGTGAGGCAGCAGTGCTAACCACTGTGCCACCGTGCCGCCCACTTTGTTTTTTAAGTTTTTTTTCTGTTTTTAAACCCCCTCCCCACACACTACCACTTAACTGCAAGTGTGCTTATATTTTCCCGAGCACCCATGTCTTGTATGTGCAGGTGTGAGACACAGTGAAAGACAACAGGTGTACAATTATTTTTTAGATTAGATGAGATTACTTTACAGTGTGGAAACAGGCCCTTCGGCCCAACAAGTCCACACCGACCTGCCGAAGCGCAACCCACCCATACCCCT
>NW_025204558.1:4896-6324 GCF_004010195.1 Chiloscyllium plagiosum | reverse complement strand
ACCCGGGTCTCTGGTGCTGTGAGGCAGCAGTGCTAACCACTGTGCCACCGTGCCGCCCAAAGCTAGTGCTTCAAAATAAACCTGTTGGACTATAACCTGGTGTTGTGCGATTTTTAATTCACCCAATCGACCTCTGCTCGATCCTGCTTTATGGCCCCAAATCTGGCCCTGCTCCGGTTTCACACCTTAATCTGTGGACCTGACTGAACTTTTTCCATAACAATGTTAAAACGAAGACAGTTGTGGTCACTGGACCCAAAGGATAGGCCAGGTAATGACAGAGCAGATAGTCTGACAGCAGGGGGAGGGAAATTATTGGAAACAATTCTGAGGGACATTTTGAATCAATAACTGGAAAGGCAGGAAGCAATTAGGGATAGTCAGCACGGATTTTGTAGAGGAAGATCCTGTCTGATGAATTCAGCTTAGTTTTGTTTGATTGAAAATCTTGATGAGGGCAGTGCAGATGATGTGGTTCAGTACTGCCTTTGACAAGGTCCCACATGGAAGGCTGGTCCAAAAGGGAAGAGCCCATGGGATCCAAGGCAATTTGGCAAATTGGATCCAAAACTGGTGAAGAGTTGTTTTTGTGATAAGAAGCCTTTCACCAGCGGGTGTACCACAGGGATCTGTGCAGGCACCATCACTGTTTATTATGTACATTAATGAGTTGGATGTGATAGCAGAAGGTTTACAGATGACATGAAGGGTGAGAGTGTTGTCCACAGTGAGGGGGATGGTCTTAGGCTACAGTCTGAAGGTTGAGGTTGGGACTGAATTTCAAAGAGTTATTTCATTCGATAAGGCAGGCAAGAGCACAGCAGACAATGAGGGAAAACCGATCAATTGAACTGCACTTCCTTTGATGTAAAAGGCTGACAGATAAGGCAGATGAGCGCATGGTCCACAGTGAGGGGGATGGTCTTAGGCTACAGTCTGAAGGTTGAGGTTGGGACTGAATTTCAAAGAGTCATTTCATTCGATAAGGCAGACAAGAGCACAGCAGACAATGAGGGAAAACCGATCAATTAAACTGCACTTACTTTGATGTAAAAGGCTGACAGATAAGGCAGATGAGCGCATGGCATGGATGGGAACATGGGACTGAAAATTCACAGGTATTACAGAACAACAGCTGAGTGACGGACAGGACCAGCAGCTCAATGTTCCAGAGACAGATGCTAGAGGAAGGACAGAAGTGGAGGGATAGTGGAGTTCTTGATTAGTGAAAAAAAAACACTGCTGCACTTAGAGAGGATATGCCTGGGGATCGCCCTGTGAAATTCTCTTAGTGGAACTGAGAAATAAGAATGAGTCATCACTTTGATATGACTGTATTACAGGCCCCCAATAGTCAACGGGAAATAGAGCAGCAAATATATCAGGAGATCTCAGATATCTAAGAATAATAGGATTGTACTGGGCGGG
>NW_025204558.1:1564-3518 GCF_004010195.1 Chiloscyllium plagiosum | reverse complement strand
ATGGGTCAGAGCATTGAGTTGGTACATCATGGTACGGCTGTACAAGACATTGCTGGGTCCCCAGTTGGAGTACTGTGTAGAATCCTGATTTTCCCGATTTAGGAAGCATTTTCTGAAACTGTATACGGAGCAAAGACTGACGAAGATGTTACTGATACTGGAGCGTTTGACTTACAAGGATAGGATGGATAAGCTGGAAAGCACAACAGTGGGAATGAGATAGCTTTGGCAGCTAAGGATAAGGGGAATGCAAGGAAAGTCTAGAGAATACAAATACAAAAAAGCAACTAGAGATACAATAAGGCCCCTCAGGTGTGGAACCACAGGAGATGGGCGAAACCATAAATGAATATTTCACGTCAGAAAGTACTGTGGACAAAGACGAGAAAACAAAGGGAAAGAAACAGTGATGTCTTTTCAAGAGTCCCCATTACAGGAGAGGTGGTGCTGGAGGTCTTAGAACACAAACGTAGAAAAAGCCCTAGCTCCTGAACAACTGTATCCCAGAATATTGTAGCAAAGTAGTGGCAGGGACACGAGCAGAAATATTTAAAGCATTGACCTTCGTATTTCCATTGGGTGTACGTGGCTGAGGGGTGACCTTATAAAGGTTTATAAAACCATGAGGGGTACAGGTAAGGTGAATAGTGAAGGTCTCTACCCCAGGGTAGGGGACTCCCTAACTAGAGGGCAGAAATGTGAGGTGGGAGAGGGAAGATTTAAGAGGGATCAGAGGAGAACATTTTTCACAGAGAGCATGATGCAGAAATTGAATGAACTGCCGGGGAAGTGATGGAGAGAAGCACCATGACAACATGGAAAAAACATTTGGGTGGACACATGGAGAGGAGAACATTTGAAGGGATACGGGCCAATTGCAGGGAAACGCGACTCGTTCAGGAACCGTGTTCAACATCGACTAGTTGGATCAAAGCAAAGGTTCTGTTTCTTTGCTGCATGATTCTGCCATTGGAGGAGGAGACTACCGAGATAAGGCACACTGTAGACACTGAGGCAAGATGCAGCGATAGGGATGCTAGCTGGAATGCAGTACATTTCAAATATGTGGAGGGACTATAGGGAAAGGAGGAGGTTACAGGGACAGGAATTATGATGGGAGTTACAAATTATTGAAGACAAAAGTCCATCGACATGCCATATATACAGTGTTGCAGAGTGAAATACAGAACAGAGAGATCCCAGGCAGCATTCTCTCCCTCTATTGGGAAGCCTCCTTTTCCCTCTGTTGTACTGATGCTCAATAAGACAGCACAGGCCTGGATTGATAACTGTGACACCCCCCGATACTGTCTCAGTATAACAAAACCTACAGTGGGGGCGGTGATTGAGCCTGAGATGTGTCTGTACTCTGCTACCCCTCCAGCACTGTATCTATGTCATGTCTTGTTAGCCGATATATGGAGCCCTCTCATTGCTCTCTGCTCTGTGCACTGAGTGATCTTACCACACTGCAGGATTTATTGAAGGCTCCAGCTCTCCCTGCTCTTGGTCTCTCTGTCGGACCAAACATCTTCAATGTGGTGATGGACGAGACACCCAGCAGCTGTGAAGTCTATTGAATGAGGACCTTCCTGAGCACCTACAGGAGACAGACAAGTAGACAGAATGGGAATTTATACTGATGTAGTGAGAGTTAGACATGGAGAATGGTCCTGAGTAAAACAGAAATCTGGAAAGTCCCAGTCTCCGTCCCTGGCCTGTGCTGCTGCGTCTCTCTGGAGTGGAGAATTCTGTTGACTCAGGATCTGGAGTAACTACAAGAGCGAGGGGAATTGATAGAGGCAGCAATTAGACCCACAGAGTGAAGGATACCACATGGAGAGATACTGAGTGATATCACCAGAGTGCTGGAAGGTATCAGGATCAAACAATCATGTCAGAAGGCCTCAGATTCAAACAATTGTGTGGGAAGAAGGGTTTCTGTTTCATGATG
>NW_025204558.1:0-1375 GCF_004010195.1 Chiloscyllium plagiosum | reverse complement strand
CTGGTCAGACAGAGATACCAACATCCCACGAGTTAATAAAAACAATCCCGTTGCCCTGGGCCCCACTGGAACCATGATGGGACCAGTGTCCTGGCCAATCACGTCGGTAGGTTCATGGACAGGGCTGTAAACAGACAGAGAGGATGCAGGGACAGGGTTCAGGTGAAAGGAGCTTTCCAAATCCAAATAGAAAAGGTGAAGCATCGGAACAGCATGGGAATGTGTCTGAAGACAAGCAGAAAGGAACAGGATGGGAAAAGGTTCAGTTAAAACTGTACATCAGTGAATCGGTTTGTGACAGGAAATTGTGGGAAAGAGTAAGTTATGTTTTGTTTGGAATGGATAAAGTCTCTGCAATCGAGTAGTTGGATTTGTGACACAGAGAAAAATGAAATTCAGACAGCAGTGAGACATGGTTCCAGGGCGAACAAAAGGTGGAACATAAATATTCAATATTTCACAACCTTGTGGAAATTCAGGCAAAATGGGCAACGCTAACAATAATGGATAACAAAGGCATTACAGAGAAAGCACTTGGCATCAGATCATGAAGTAGAGTCAGTCTGAATGTAAATTCTGGCTGAAACTTTATTGCTGGAACAGCACAGCAGGTCAGGCAGCATCCAGGGAACAGCATCCAGGGAATTCCTGAAGAAGGGCCTGTGCCCGAAACGTCGAATCTCCTGTCCCTGGATGCTGCCTGACCTGCTGTGCTGTTCCAGCAATAAAGTTTCAACTTTGATCTCCAGCATCTGCAGACCTCACTTTCTACTATGTAAATTCTGGCGACTACTTGCCAAAGACACAAGCAGCAGAACAGTTTTAGCCATTGAACAGCATTTCCTTGCTCATCACTGCAATAAACAGGAATCAATTAGAATTTTTAATAAATGCATTGTGATAATTTAGTGAAACTTCAATATTCCCAAAATCTGGGACATTCACACCATCAAAAGCGATATTGGAAGAAGAGTTCAGAGAATTTTTTTCAGTGTTTCTTTGAATAACACATTGTGCAACTGGCTAGGGATGTAACTATCTCAGAGCGACCGTTGTGTGATGAAACTTCGTGAATGAGTAATGTCACCTGGAGAGATCCTCTGGGAAATTGTGAGAAAGAGCAGTTTAAAAGAAATTTGCAGTTTTAAAGTGAATCACAGAAAGGACAAGCTACACCTAGAAACAAAAACAGCCAATTACATGAGTTTGAGAGGAGAATTGACCAAGGCAAACAGGCTAAACAGACTGAAATATGTGACTGTAAATGGACAGTGGACAACATTTGAAGGAACAGTGTAAATCATTAAAATAAAGGACATTCCATTGAAACAGTCATAACTTGAACAAGAAATCCCCACTGGTCCCTCACTCAGGT
>NW_025204557.1:5656-9560 GCF_004010195.1 Chiloscyllium plagiosum | reverse complement strand
GTGTTGGTGGTTACAGGGCGTGTCCCAGAGTGTGTGGCAGTATTTACAAGAGGATTCCCTCCACGGTGTAGGTAATCACGGGGAGTGGGGGGACGGGGACGGTTGTGAGAGGGTGTTGCTATTTGCAGGTGGATGTCGGAAAGTGTGTCGGGAAGTGTGTAGTATTTACATGGATAATTGTGCATGTGACAGGTTGTAAAAACTTGATTGCCGATTCATTATCGAGACTTGAATGAGATACAGATGCGTTTTGTCGTGGATATGCCACAGCTTGAACTCACATGTGGTTTTGCATGAATGTGTACAGTTTAGATAGTGTATATGTGTGTTTTAGAAGACTAAGTTTGTTTTGAAGCTTTTTCTTTTACAAATAAAGCACTGTTTTGGTATTGATGGTTCATTATATGCGGGGAGGTGTAACTAAGCTGGTCCCGTATTTCAAAAAAAATGTTCCTTTTCTCAAGGATACTCTGTCTTTGTTTTTCTTTCAGAGGAGTCGTAAACGTCTTTTGTTGCTAATTAGACTGGTTTTGTAAAGAGAGGATGCGTATTGCGCGCCGTTTTTCGTTATATGTAAACAGGTGAGACTTCAGGCCAAAGTGGTCACTTTTATAAGTCACCTGCATCATGAAAGAGGAGTGGTCAGCTCTCTAGCTGAACAGTTCAGTCCAGAACTAGTTTGGATTTCAGCTGTGTGTAAAGAGGCTGTGAAGCTCTCTGTCTCTTTCTGCCCATCTAACTTTCACTTGTGAACATATGTTCCAAATATTATGTTTTTCAAAGGAATCTGCTTATTGCGACTAATCTAGTCTGCATAAACTGAGTTATGTAGGGGTTCTTTATTCTGTTCTTTTTGTTTAATTGTGTAATTTTGTGCGTATCTTTTTGTCTGCTTAAAACCTGGTAGTCAACCGAGCGAACTTTCTCTGTGTATTTTCATTGCATATTTAGCAATGCAAATTGCAACGTTATCGTCTGGGCTGCCTGCGTAACAATGTTTTGAGTGGTCTGGTCTAGTTCATAAATGTGTGTGTCAAAGTCTTTTTTTCCGGCGGCAGTTACCAGGTACCTGATGGGAAGGTCAATTTTAAGTACAAAAACGTACTTAAAATTTACCTTCCCATCAGGTACCTGGTCCTCGCTATCCCTCCTCCCACTGTAACTACTGCTGGGAAAAAAAAGACTGTGTAAAGGCGACATGCACGCTGTATGCAGGAGCGAACACGGGGCTGCTGGGTAAGTGATTACACATAATTGGGCAGAGACTGTTGGGGTGATGATTTACCAGGAGTAAGCAATGGGGTACAGGTGTTTGGCACATTCTGTCCCTGTTGCTCAGAGGGGAGCGGAAGAGGGGCACAGCATTAGTCTTTGGGGAAATCCAGAGTTAGGTCGGCAGATAGGAGGTTCTGTGAGAATGAAAGAGACTCACAGTTGGTGTGTTGCCTCACAGGTGCCAGGCTTCGTGATGTCTCCGAAGCTCTTTTCGGGTTTCTTGAAGGGGAGAGGCAGCATACAAAGGTCATGGTCAACATAGACAACAATGACATAGGCAGAAAGAGAGATGGGATTTTATGACAAAAATTCATGGAGTTAGAATGGAAGCTTAGAGCTGGATAAAACAGAGTTGTTATCTCTGGTTTGTTGCCCATGCACGTGCTGGCGAGCTGAGGAATAGAGAGAGAGGGGAATTTAACACGTAGTTACGGGGAGCATCTGGCATTCCTGGACAATTGAGACTATTTTGGGAGTAGGTGAGACCTCTCCAAACAGAATTGCATTTAACTGAACCAGTGGGATACTGATATCCTCGGGGGGAATTTTGTGAATGCTGTTCGGGAAGCAGTGGGGATGGAAACATAAATTGTAGTTCCACTATACAGGAGATTGAGTGCAATGAAGTCAGAAATAATATTTCAAGGTCGCAAGAGGGCACCCACAAGCAAGACGTTGGTTTGCAGTGTCTACTTCAACGTTAGGAGCGTTTGGGAAAAAGTGGGTGAACTTTCAGAGTGGGTTGGTACCTTGGATTTAGATATTGGGACCATTTTGGAGACATGGATCGAGCAGGGGCAGGAGTGGAAGTTTTGGGTTCTGGAATTTATATGTTTCAGTAAGAACAGAGAACATGGTAAAAGAGAGGGTGGGTGGGATTGTTAATCAAGGACAGTATTATGGTGGCAGAAATGACGTTTGAGGTCTCACGTACTGAGGCAATATGGGCTGAGGTTTGAAACAGCAAAGGAGAGGTCACCCTGTTGGAAGTTTTATATCGGCGTCCAAATAGTTCCAGAGACGTAGAGGAAAGGATAGCAAAGGTTATTCTCGAGAGGAGCGAGAGGGACAGTGTAGTTCTTATGAGGAAATTTAACTCTCAAAATATTGACTGGGAATATGATAGGTCAAGTATCTCAGGCGGGTCACTTTTTTGTTTAATGTGTGCAGTAGACCATCCTGACACAATATGTAATAAGTAGAAAGGCCAACAAAGGGCGAGCTCACATTGGATTTGGTACTGAGTAATGAACCCGGAGAGGTGTTAGATTTGAAGGCAGGTGAGGACTTTGGTGATAGTGACGACAATTCAGTTATGTGTACTTTAGCGATGGAAAGGCATGTTTATATCACGCAAGTGAAGAGTTTTTGTTGGGGGAAACGCAATGATGATACAAGATTTGGGGTGCATTGGACGGGGAAGGAAACTGCATAGCATGTGCATAATTGAAATGTGAAGCATATTCGATGTGCAGTTACTCCATGTCCTTAACAGTTATGCACCTGTCATCCAGGGACGAAGTTGCAAACCCAGGGAGCCGTGGTTTACTAAAGAAGCTCTTGTCAAGTGGAAGAAGAAGGATTATGTTAGGATGAACCGTGAACGTTCAGTTAGGGCACTTGAGAGTTCGAAGAGAGCCGAGAGAGACGTAATGAGAGAGTTAAGAAGAGCCAGGAGGTGATGCCGAATATGGTGAAGGAAAACCCTCAGGCTTCCAATTTGGAAAAAGACAATGTTGTTGAGCAGAATACTGAGATACAAGCGACTAGACGAGATAGGATTGCCGTTCAAAAGGAAGAGGTCTTATCAATTCGTAAAAGTTTGAAAAAAATATAAATCCTCTTGGTAAGATGTGATTTATCCGACGATTCTCTGGGAAGTCACGGAGGAGACTGCAGAGCCATTAGTTTCATTTTTGTGTCATCATTGTCAAATGGAATTGTGCCGGAAGACTGGAGCATAGCAAATATTGTTCCCTTATTCAAGAAGGGAAGTACAGACCACCCTGGAAATTATAGGCCAGTGAGCCTGACTGTGGTTGTGGGTAAAGTGTTGGAAAGAAAAGGTAAGTGATAGTATTCTTAATCATCTAGAAAGGAATACGTTGAATCGGGATTGTCAGCATGGTTTTCTGATCAGTAGGTTTTGCCTCACAAATCTTACTGAGTTATTTGAGAAGCTGACCAAACAGGTGCATGAGGGTAAAGTGGTTGCTGTGGTGTATATGCGGCATACCGACCACTGCAACGGACAGCTGGAACTGACAACTGGAAGCGGCAAAGACAAACCACTATAAATGGCGGAGGAAACATCACTGAAGCGCTTCACAGGAGGCACTGAGGATGTCACCTAGACAGGGGACGAAAAGTCTGCAACATAAATTCCCAGCTCGGCCAACAGAACCATGACACTCTCTCTGGACCCGTCCCTTCCCACTGTCTTTGTACCCACTCCCTTCCTACGCTCTGTCTCACCACTCCGATCCCACTCTCGCTCACTCCCACCCCTCCTTCACACTCCCTCTCTCCCTCTTTTCCACTGTCTCTTTCTCTCCGCTTAATTGCCACTCTCTCTTGAATTCCCTCTCCCTGTCCATTCTCTCTCTTGCCTCCTCTCTCACTCTTCTCC
>NW_025204557.1:0-5630 GCF_004010195.1 Chiloscyllium plagiosum | reverse complement strand
CCCTCTCTTTCCACTCTCTCCCTCTTCCCGCCCTTACCGCTCTCTGTTCCCATCCCTTCCCACTCGAAATGCTTCCGTCTTTCTTTCCTTCTCACTCCCAGTCTCTCCCTTCATCCCTGTCCCAGTCTGTCTCTTCCTCCAACACAGAAACTCTGCAGTGTGGAAACCAGCCATTATGCCAGACCGACCCTGAGAAGAGTAACCCGTCCATACCCATTCCACTACCCTATTTCTCTACACTTACCACTACCCTACACGTCACTGAACGCTCTGTGCAATTTAGCATGGCTCAATCACCAAACCTGCACAACTTTGGACTGTGTGAAGAAATGGGTACACTTGGTCGAATCCCATGCAGACACAGGGAGAATGTGGGCGGCACGGTGGCACAGTGGTTAGCACTGCTGCCTCACAGTGCCAGAGATCCGGGTTCAGTTCCCGCCACAGGCATCTGACTGTGTGGATATTGCACATATTCCCCGTTTCTGTGTGGGTTTCCTCCAGGTGCTCCGGTTTCTTCCCACAGTCCAAAAAATGTGCATGTTAGGTGAATTGGCAAAGCTAAATTGCCCATAGTGTTGGGTGAATAGGTAAATATAGGGGAATGGGTCTGGGTGGGTTGGTCTTCAGAGGGTCGGTGTGGACTGATTGGGACTGATTGGGACACTGTTTGCACACTGTCAGTAATCTTATCTAATGTGCAATCTCCACACAGATGATGCCCGCCGCTGGAGGAAAACCCAGGTTCCCTGGCGCGGTGAGGCTGCAGGGTTAACCACAGAGGCACCGCGTTCGACCTGCCTCCTTCTCTCCCGCAAACTCACCCAAACTACCTCTACCCCATTCTCTTTGCCACTCTTTCCACGTGTTTCTTCTCCTCTGTCTCACTCTTTCTCTTGTACTCCTTCATTCCCTCTCTTGCCCTCTGATTGCCTCTCTCTCCCTCCCATTATACTTCTTCCTCTGTCTAAATGTCTGCCTTGGTACATCACTCCCCTTCCTTTTGTCTGACATTCTGTCGTCTAACTCTCGTTTTCTAATTCTCGCTCAGTATTATTCTCTCTATGCCTTCCACTGTCTGTCTGTCTGTCTCTCCTTCCTTCTATCTCGGTCGTTCGTTTTCTCTTTCTCACTGCCGGTGTCTCGCTTTCGCTCCCTTCCTGATGCTCACTCGGTCTGTCTATCTCTCGATCCATCTCATTCAATATCTCCCACTGTCGGTCATTCTCACTCTCTCTCGCTCCCTCTTCCTGGTTCTCTCTATCTCTCCTTCAGTACTTCCCTCCCTCTCCCTCTGTCTGACTCTATCTCTCTCCACACCCTCAGTCCATCCTTAGCTCTCCCTCTGTCTGACACTTTGTCTCGCTCCTTCCCTCGCCATTTCTGAATCTTAGAGGTCTGCAGATGCTGGAGATCAGAGCTGGAAATGTGTTGCTGGAAAAGCGCAGCAGGTCAGGCAGCATCCAGGGAACAGGAGAATCGACGTTTCGGGCATAAGCCCTTCTTCAGGAATGAGGAAAGTTTGCAAACTGAGCAAACTTTCCTCATTCCTGAAGAAGGGCTTATGCCCGAAACGTCGGTTCTCCTGTTCCCTGGATGCTGCCTGACCTGCTGCGCTTTTCCAGCAACACATTTCCATTTCTGAATCTTACTCGAAGTAAGATAGTATTATTGTCCAGAATTAACCTCCTTCAAAGTATTGTCAGTTAATGACCCGGATCTTAACTTTTCGATTTATTTACAGACAGGTATTAATGTGTTGAATTCACATCTATTGGTTCACCACTAAACTTTAGTCTCAACACACTTTATTCTTAAGACAGACTACAGGGAGAACTAGCCACTTAGAAACAGAACTGGTTCGAAGATATGGTTCAGATGGCGGTGGTAGAATGTTGTTTGTTTTCGGACTGGAGGCCTCTGACCAATGGTGTGCCACAATGATCAGTGCTGGGTCCACTGCTTGCTGTCATTTAAATGAATGATTTTGATATAAACATAGGAGGCATGGTTACTAAGTTTGCAGATGACAATAAAACTGCTGGTGTAGTAGACAGAGACGAAAGTTATCTTAGATTAAAAGGGGACCTTGGTGAGGTGAGCCAAAGGCTGGAGATGTGGCACATTGTGTTTAATCGAGACCAATATGAGCTGCTGCACTTCGGAAATTAGGTCAGGACTTATACACTTAATGGTTAGGTCGTGCAGCTTTGCTGAACAAAGAGACCTTGAGTGCAGCTTCATTGTTGCTTGAAATTGCTGTTGAATGTAGACAGGGTGATGATGAATACGTTTTGGTATGTTTACTTTATTCTTCAGTGCATTGGGTTTGTTGAACAGAGTCATGATGCTACTGTAAGGAACATTTGTTCAGGCACTGTTGCAATATTGGATTCAGTTTTCTTCTCCCTCCTCTTGGAAATATTGTACGAAACTTGAAAATGTCCAGAAAGTATTAACAAGGATGATTCAAATATTAGAGTGTTCGAGCTAGCGAGAGAAGCTCAGTGTGCTAAGGAAAGTTTCCCTGGAGCATCAGAGGCTGAGGAGTGACATCATAGAGGTCTATAAAATCATGAATGACATGGAGAAGGTTAGTAGCCAGGGTAGGGCAAGCCAAAATTATGGAGCCCAGGTAAGAGTGGAAATAGTGAAAAGTGGCATCAGCGGCAAGTTTTTCATGCCAGAGGGTGGTGCCTGAATGGAATGAGGTGCCAGAGGAAGTGGTGGAGACAGGCATAACTACAACATTTGAAAGGCAGTTCAAAAAGCAAATGTGCGGGGGATATGTTTTAAGTACAGACCACTGAGTCTAGATTAATTTAGGATATGTGATCGGTATGGATGACTTGGAGCAGAAGACCTGCACCATGTTATACATCTCTATGTCTCTATGACTCCATGATGTTAACACTTAACATTAGAATCAAAGAATAACTCGCGTAATATTAACTCAATTGATATACTTAGCTTGGTAATATATTACTTAACCACGAAGCACCAACTGTGCAAGATAGGTCGCATACCACACACACCCTTGGCAACATTCCAAAACGGAATTCAGCCAAATGGTAGAAGATAAACATATCCTTTCTTTAAAAAAAATCAGTTAAACAAGACGCTAATTGCAGACCCACACATTGCTTGTCTCAAATGATGCAATCAGAGAAAAGGTTCTAATTACCTCCCTTGAGCCTGGTGTCATTTATAAATGTAACGGTGTTTTAGGAATACAGAACTTGTTCACTGTTTGTGATCGTAATGCATGCTACACCAAAAGGACTCGTGTTTGCCATTTACTATCCGGCCCTTGCAGCTATTGGCATTCCTGGTAAAGACAAATCCTTATTTCTTAGTTGAGAGGATGACTTACTAGTTGCATCACTTCTCATTTAGAATTCCCTCTTCAATGTATACCAAAAGCTTGTTTCAACCTTTACTCAGAAACCTCGTTGTACCAGTTTTCCTTTTATTACTAATATGATAGAATGTTCCATTTACCTGATGTAATTTCTGCCTAGTTTTATGTAAATGTCTCATATGCTTTTACCATTCGGACTTCACAGTATACTTACTTCATCGTGCCATTCACATTATATTTAAAAATAACCTCGATCATGCGATGCAGATTATTTACCCATGCAAAGACTAATTATACATTCACTTGTGCTCTGATCAAAGGAAGATCTATTTCTCTAGCGTCTGCTTACGCTTCCTTACCCGATTATTCAACGGTATGATTCATCATTTGTGCTTTTTTTTTCCTTTTAACCATCATCAGTAGAGCGAGGATACCTGTTTCAAATCCAGGACAGCTCGAATAGGAACCATGTGCACTCTTTTGAAGTTCTGGTTTCGTATCCACTAACACTTCTGCAGAATCAGAGTCTGTTCCTTTTCACAGTTGCTCCGAGCTCTGATGAGCTTTTCTAGGAATTTCTGTTTCTGTTTCTGATAGCCAGTATCCACAGTTCTTTAGTCATTATTTACTATTAAAATATTGCTGTTAATCTAAACTGCGCACTGAGATATTATCCAATGGGCACTTATTACATTATAATCGTAATGAAAATCGATTTGAGACGTGCTATTCACAACATGTGTATGCTTCTCCTGTGATCACAGACTACATGTCGTGCTGGTGTGGTATTAGCACAATGACAATGAGGAAATTATTCCTATATGGTATGTGCAGTCTGTCAGTCGCTTGTTGGTTCATTGGTGAGCATGGCTACCTCACAGTAGCGGGGTCTATTGCTCAGTTCCTATCTTTGATGATCATGTTCTCGCAAGTTGCACATTCTCCCAATGTACATGTACGTTTGCTCCCACAGTGCGAGAACATATACAATAGATAGATTGACCACTCCAGATTGCACATCGTGTACAGTGATTGGCAGGCAATGCAGGTTAGCCATGATAAATACAGAGTGACACTGATAAGGTCTGGTTGAGATGCTTTTCAGAGAGCCAGTGTTGACCCCATAAGCTGATTGATCCTTTTCCCTTACTGCCGACATTTTATGTCCCTGATATTGCACTCTTGAGTCTCTAGCTTTTAATGATTCAGCCGAAAACTCGATTTCTACTTTGACTGCGCGTATCAGAACTGCAATGGCTTCTTTTCAGTCCAGACATCTTCCTGCTGTGAGCAATGGCAAGATACCACAATGAGCCCATTACAGTGCCTTTCCATTCATCGAGTTTGGCAATGTAACAGTCAGCATCTCATCTCTGAGTCATGACTGCACTTGCAATATGATAACTGAAGGATTGAACCAATCAGCTCTCTTGCCAATCCCAATAGGAGGGAACACATTCCAAGTTTGAAGGATTACAGAGACGTTTCTGGAAATGATCTGACAGGTTTTACTGCGCCCCCAAAGATAGTACATCTGCAAAGATTGATATGCTGAATCAATTGTAGCTGTTTGGGATATTTTTGAATCAGTGATTGAAGAATGTTTTGGTTCTGAGGTGATTTGTTTTTGCAATTTCTTGAATAATATGTCATGGGCATTTGCATGCAATGTTCCTTCAATTTACACTGGTAGTTTGAATGCCTGTTGGCTTTTTCTCCACCCCACTGAATTCCTTGCTGCTGTTGTTCTACAGCACTTTTGCGCAGAGCAAAGTAATATGTGTCTGACTGATGGCCATTCAGATCTTCACTCAAAACAGGTACATAAATCAAATGCACTAAGTATTACTTTTCAGCCGAAGGTCACATACTAAACTTGAGATGTTACAATTGAAATTGTTGCATTTTTATTATTATTTGGAGATTGAAAAGCTCTCTCTCTCGCAAACAGATGCACGTTTTCCTTTTTCATTAAGATTCTACATTTTTTTGTTCACAGCAAACATGGCGGTGATTGTTATCTTGACCCGAAAAACATGTGGTCTATCGAGATGCATCACTTACTACATGGTATCAATAGATTCTACATTTTTTTGTTCACAGCAAACATGGTGGTGATTGTTATCTTGACCCGAAAAAACATGTGGTCTATCGAGATGCATCACTTACTACATGGTATCAATGGCAGTGGGCGATCTTCTGGTAATATTATCTGCTGTGATATTAAACAGAATTGCTAGTATATACTTTCCAGTCAGTTTTCTGTCGA
>NW_025204556.1:5357-9558 GCF_004010195.1 Chiloscyllium plagiosum | reverse complement strand
TCTCCAATTCTTTGGCCCCTTGTGTAAATTTGTTCACATTGCAGGAATATCAAAACACTCTTAAGCCAATGGTGAAAGGGTACAAAACAGCCCGAAAGAAAAGACTTTCATTTGCCAAACTCAACTAATACCCTGAACTGTTGTTACATCTTTTCCCATTTCGTCCCTTTTCCAAGCACGAGCACTAAGCATCATGCCACAACACCATGAACACAAATGAGAGAAAGAAGAAATTTTGAAGAGACACTAGACTGAACAAGACATTGGTGAGGCCTCTGCTGGAATACTGTGTCCAGTTCAGGTCACCCTGTTATAGGATGTACATTATTAAGCTAATCTTAGAAAGCTTTGCCCAAGATGCTGCTGTGAATGCAGGGTTTGAGTTATAGGGAGTGACCGAATAGATTTAGACTTTGTTTTTACTGGAGTGCAGCAGGTTGGGGGGTGACCTTATGCAGATGTAGAAAATAATGAGGGATACAGATAAGGTGAATGACAGGTGTCTTTTCTCAAGGGTGGGGGAATATCAAAACTAATGGGCATATTATTAAGGTGAGAGGAGAAAGATTTAAAAAAGACAGTCATAGAGATGTACAGAACGGAAACAGGCCCTTCGGTCCAACTCATCCATGCCTCCCAGTTATCCCAACATAATCTAGTACCATTTGCCAGCAATTAGCCCATATCCCTCTAAATCCTTCTTATTCATATACCCATCCAGAAGCCTTTTGTACCAGCCTCCATCACTTCTTTTGGCTCATTCCTTACAAGCACCACCCTCTGTGTGAAACGGTTGCCCCCTAGGTCTCTTTTATATCTTTCCCCTCTCACCCTAAACCTATGCCCTCTAGTTCTGGTCTCCCCCATCACAGGAAAAGATTTTGCCCATTTACCCTATCCATGCCCCTCATTGTTTTGTAAACCCCTATAAGGTCACCCCTTAGCCTCCGATGCTCCAGGGAAAACAGCCCCAGCCTATTCAGCCTCTCGAATAGCTCAACTATTCCAACCCTGGCAAATTCTTATAAATCTTTTCTGAACCCTTTCAAATTTCACAACATCCTTCCAATAGGAAGGAGACCAGAATTACACACAATATTCCAGAAGTGGCCTGACCAACATCCTGTACAGCCGCAACATGACCTCCCAAGTCCTGTACTCAATACTCTGACCAATAAAGGAAAGCATACCAAACGCCTTCTTCACTATCCTTTCTACCTGCGACTCCACTTTCAAGGAGCTATGAACCTGCACTCCAAGGTATTTTTGTTCAACAACACTCCCCAGGACCTTACCATCAAGTGTATAGGTTCTGCTCTGATTTGCTTTTCCAAAATGCAGCACCTTGCATTTATCGAAATTAAACTCCATCTGCCACTCCTCAGCCCACTGGACCATCAGATCAAGATCCCGTTGTAATCAGAGGTAATCTTCTTTGCTGGGAGAAAGTGTGGACTGCAGTTGCTGGAGATCAGAGCTGAAAATGTGTTGCTGGAAAAGTGCAGCAGGTCAGGCAGCAGCCAAGGAGCAGGAGAATCGACATTTCGGGCATGAGCCCTTCTTCCGAAGAAGGGCTCATGCCCGAAACGTCGATTCTCCTGCTCCTTGGATGTTGCCTGACCTGATCTTCTTTGCTGCCCACTACACCTCCAATTTTGGTGACATCTGCAAATTTACTAACTATACCTCCTATGTTCTCATCCAAATCATTTATATAAATGATGAAAAGTAGGGGACTCAGCACCAATCCTTGTAGCACTCAACTGGTCACAGGCCTCCAGTCTGAAAAGTAACCCTCCATCACCACCCTCTTTCTTCTACCTTCGAGCCAGTTCTGTATCCATATAGCTAGTTCTCCTTGTATTCCATGAAATCTAACCTTGCTAACCAGTCTGCCATGAGGAACCTTGTCGAACACCTTGCTGGAGTCCACATAGATCACATCTACCAATCTAACCTTATTAATCCTCTTTGTTACCTCTTCAAAAAACTCAATCAAGTTCGTGAAACATGATTTCCCATGCACAAAACGTTGTTGACTATCCCTAATCTGTCATGGCCTTTCCAAATACATGCAAATCTTGTCCCTCAGGATTCCCTTCAACAACTTGCCCATCATCGATTTCAGGCTCATCAGTCTAGAGTTTCCTGGCTTTTCCTTACCATCTTTCTTAAATAATGGTACCACATTAGCCAACTCCAGTCTTCCGAACCTCACTTGTGACTATCCAGGATACTGGAAAAGCGCAGCAGGTCAGGCAGCATCCAAGGAGCAGGAGAATCGATGTTTCGGGCATAAGCTGCCGGACCTGCTGCGCTTTTCCAGGAACACATTTTTCAGCTCTGATCTCCAGCATCTGCAGTCCTCACTTTCTCCTACTATCCAGGATACAAATGTTTTAGATCAGGGCCCAGCAACCACTTCCATAGCTTCCCACAGAGTTCTAGGATACATCTGATCAGGTCCTGGGAATTTATCCACCTTTATGCATTTCAAGACATACAGCACCTCCATGAGGGGTAATTTTTTTTCCAAAAAGTAGTTTGCATGTGCAATGAAATTTCAGAGGAAGTGGTCAATGTGGGTACAGATACAACATTTAAAAAACATTTAGTTAAGTACTTATATAAATAATGCTTGTAAGGATAGGGGCCAGGAGCAGTCAAGTAGGAATAATTTAGTTTAGGATTATGGTCTGCATGGACTGGTTGGACCAAGCATGTCTGAGGCAGAGATGGCAAGGGGTTAATGTAAAAACTCCCTTAGTTTTTTCAAAGTTGATACAAAGGGAAAATAAGAGAGCCCTCTTCTTCCTGGGGCACCAAACCAAAAACAAACACAAATTTGTATGGAAACTTATATTACAGAAATAAAAAAAACGAACTAAATCAGTATAGTATTATCCAGGCTGATAATGCATTCCAGCCTCACGTGGTGCCTTTGACTGTACTGGTTAGCACTGTGTGCTCCCTCTCTAAGGACACCTGAGCACAGATGTAACCACAAAAGAGGGGCAGACAGTCCAGAATGACAAGCTCCACTTTCGCTCACTTCCTGAACCTGTTAATGCCCATCTTCTCCAGGCCCAGGAGCAATGCCATGAGAAGGCTTGTATACTTGACTGCCCCACCCCACAACAGGTACCCATAGATCAGATGTGTGGAGCTAAAATGCAACCAAACTTTTAACAGCAGCCAATCACACACACACACACACACTCAACATAAACATGGAACACCATCTCCTCCAGGCCACAGGATGTACATGTAGTCTGACATCCGATAAGTTTGTTTCATCGGCTGTTACACAGGACTGTCGCATGCAGCACTCTCATTCCCAGATCCCTGGCGTAACAGGGGAGGGAGCCCTTCATAGAGGGCCCTCCACTGGGGATCTCTGACACCAGGAGTAAACACCATGGGTGACGGGTGGACAGTGTGCAGCATCAACTCGTATAAATAATGCCACTGTGCATTTTGAAAGGACATTGGGAGAATATCCCCAAATAGAGCTGAGGTTCTCCGCCACCAGAGGGCAAAAGGTGGGTTGGGGTGGCAGTTGTAGGCATGGCAGTTAAGTGTCAGCTTGGACAGATTGCAGATTGCACCTCCACGCCATCTGAACTGGCACCTGTCTCTGAGGTGGCTCCGTGGCGTGTTGTGTCATGGGGGTTGGGGAAAGAAGGGTCCACAGCTTGAGGCCACTGTCGAATTCCAAGCAAACAGAGATAATTTTGTCCAGAAGCCCACTGCACACCTGAGCCACACGTGGTGTTTAGGCCAGGTGCCTTGTCTGACAGTTCCAAATGGTTTGGCTAGCAAACTGGCCATTATGGCCAACTATGCTAGTGTCATCCAGCTCACTCCTCTGCAATCCAGTGCATCCATGACTCTGGTCAGCCCTGCATCGCGAGCTCTTTCCTCCCTCAGCCAGTGGAGCAGGAAAATCGACGTTTCTGGCAAAAGCCCTTCATCAGGAATACAGGCAGAGTGCCTGAAAGGTGGAGAGATAAATGGGGGGGTTGGGAGCGGGGAGAAAGTAGCATAGAGTACAATAGGTGAGTGGGGGTGGGGATGGAGGTGATAGGTCAGGGAGGAGGGTGGGGCAAGGTAGCAAAGAGTATAATGGGTGGATGGGGGTGGGATGAAGGTGATAGGTCAGAGAGGAGGGTGGAGTGAATAGGTGGAAAAGAAGATAGGC
>NW_025204556.1:3055-4793 GCF_004010195.1 Chiloscyllium plagiosum | reverse complement strand
GGCATTTTTGCAAGAGTTAGGGTGGGAAGAGGTGTAATCCAGGTAGCTGTGGGAGTCGGTGGGTTTGTAGGAAATGTCAGTGTCAAGTCGGTCGTCACTGATGGAGATGGAGAGGTCCAGGAGGGGGAGGGAGGTGTCAGAGATGGTCCAGGTAAATTTAAGGTCAGGGTGGAATGTGTTGGTGAAGTTGATGAATTGCTCAACCTCCTCGAGGGAGCACGAGGTGGCACCAATGCAGTCATCAATGTAGCGGAGGAAGAGGTGGGGAATGGTGCCGGTGTAACTACGGAAGATGGACTGTTCTATGTAGCCAACAAAGAGACAGGCATAGCTGGGGCCCATACAGGTGCCCATGGCTACCCCTTTAGTCTAGAAGAAGTGGGAGGATTCAAAGGAGAAATTGTTAAGGGTGAGGACCAGTCGGCCAAACGAATGAGAGTGTCGGTGGAAGGGTACTGTTGGGGACGTCTGGAGCGGAAGAAACGGAGGGCTTGGAGACCCTGGTCAAGGCGGATGGAGGTGTAGAGGGATTGGATATCCATGGTGAAGATGAGGAATTGGGGGCTGGGGAAACGGAAGTCTTGGAGGAGGTGGAGGACATGGCTGGTGTCTCGAACATATGTGGGGAGTTCCTGGACCAGGGGGGATAGGTCAGTGTCGAGGTAGGTAGAGATGAGTTCAGTGGGGCAGGAGCATGTTGAGACAATGGGTTGGCCAGGGTGGTCAGGCTTGTGGATCTTGGGAAGGAGGTAGAACTGGGCAGTGCGGGGTTCCCAGTCTATGAGATTGGAAGCTGTGGGTGAGAGATCCCCTGAGGTGATGACGTTCTGTATGGTCTGGGAGATGATGGTTTGGTGATGGGGGGGTGAGGTCATGGTCGAGAGGGTGGTAGGAGGAGGTGTCCTCGAGTTGACGTCTGGCTTCAGCGGTGTAGAGGTCAGTGCACCAGACAATCACTGCACCCTCTTTATCTGCTGACTTGATGGTGAGGTCATGATTGTAGCCCGACTTCACCATCAAGCCCACTCCCTCTGCTCCAAGGTTTATGAGGAGTATTAATACTTATTAGTAGTAGTATAGTTTATTATAAACCAAATAGTAAAAGAAAATTCATTATCACTTAAAATTAATGGTTGCGTAGGTAATATGTTACAGATGCAGTCTGTTGGCACTGGCAGATGGCAGTGACATCCAAGGTCTGCATGTGCAGTAAATGTCTGTAGCTCAAAGAATTTTGGTTCAGAGTTAATGAAGTGTAGGCTAAGCTACAGACAGTGAATTGCATTAGAAAAGAGCAAAATACTTGGACTGTTTGTCCAAAACAGACAAACATCTTTTACTTGTATCTTCTCATTTAGTCAGTGGTCTGCCATAGGATGGTGTAACTGAAAGTGAGTCAGGTAAGGGGGCAGTGGATGTGGAAGGCGCCTCACCCCAGTGTAATTGTCCAAAAGATTCAAGGTTCAAGGTTCTTGCAATCTTGTATGGTTGAGTCATAGTGCCAGAGACCCGGGTTCAATTCCCGCCTCAGGCGACTGACTGTGTGGAGTTTGCACGTTCTCCCCATGTCTGCGTGGGTTTCCTCCGGGTGCTCCGGTTTCCTCCCACAATCCAAAAGATGTGCAGGTCAGGTGAATTGGCCATGCTAAATTGCCCGTAGTGTTAGGTTAGGGGTAAATGTAGGGGTAGGGGTATGGGTGGGTTGCGCTTCGGCGGGGCGGTGTGGACTTGTTGGGCC
>NW_025204556.1:0-406 GCF_004010195.1 Chiloscyllium plagiosum | reverse complement strand
CAAGCCCTTCTGCCCGTGCTGACCCCTTGTAAGGAAGTAGTTATTAGAAATCCTGGTAAATCTTTTCTAACGTCAAGTGCAAACTGCTTTCTCTTTTTCAGGATGATGAAAGCATTCCACCTTCGTTTCGCCACACGGCCGAATACAAAGAAATGATGAGCTTGAAGAAACTGAAAAAGCAGAAACTGGAGATGATGCAGGCAGAGAGTAGTTTTGTACAGCACATCGGGTTCAAGGTGGGTAACAATCCCAGGGATGTTGGGATAACGTCTGGATTTGAAGCCCTTTCAGCCTACAGTCTATTCTGAGATTACGCGATAGTTCCATTCCCACATTATAAAAAAATGGTGTAACAGCAGCGCCATTTAAACCAATCGGACTAGGATCATGTAAGTTTCAGTATATG
>NW_025204555.1:7127-9555 GCF_004010195.1 Chiloscyllium plagiosum | reverse complement strand
GCCCCTTTCTGGTGGCAGCAGGGGTTTGTAGAGGGTGGGGTCACATTCTGCTGCACGTGACCGTCTCACTCACTGTGGACTCAGGGTCAATTTTGGATGAGTTCTCGTGGTTGTATTGTCAGTATATGGTCGGTCACAATACTTGATGTGAAATATTTGAGGCTCTGTGCTCTTTTTGGGCTCGGACAACCAACATTTCAGCCAAATGCTCTGACCATTTGGGACACAGCAACTGGCAGCAAAATTGTGCGTCTACACATTCAAACGCACAGTGCTCGAGAGGAAGTGGACAGCAGTCGTTCTCATTATTTTAAGAATCAGTTGCTCATGTTCCCGTGTTTATCGCAGAGAGGGTGAGAGACCCGAGGAGTAACAAACACACCCATAAAGCAATATCAGGACCTGTATAGTTCTGTCATAAGAAGCTGCCTGCAGTTGTTCTAATGCAAAGTTTGGTTTCAAACCCACGACGCAATAGAGACTGGACCCTAAACCCAGCACATTAAACCTCTCTGGATTAGTGGTGCTGGAAGAGCACAGCAGTTCAGGCAGCATCCGAGGAGCAGTAAAATCGATGTTTCAGGCAAAAGCCCTTCATCAGGAATACAGGGTTCTTCAGCACCACGAATGCTCAATCTGGTCTCCAGTATCTGCATTCATTGTCTTTACCTACATTAAACCACTCGGCGACGCTCCCTGACGATAACTAAGCGCCAAAGCTGTCAAGACTAATGTTTCAGCATCGCCTCAGTTCAGGCAATTTCCCCTGGCACTTTCTATGAATACCTCCGCATAATTAAAAATAATATTTACAACGATTTGAAAGGTTTGCACGGTGTGGGCATTAGTGAGAAGCGGAATATTCTTCGACAGTTTTCCCTGGAGCTTCAGGCCTGAGGGATGTCCTTGGAAAAGTTTACAAAATCATGAGGTAGACGAGCAGAGAACATAGTCAATCTACACTTTTTCAGAAGTCACGTGAGTTTAAAGCGAGATAGCATCGGTTTTATGTGAGAGCAGTACAATTAGAAAGGGATGTGAGCGACAGTTGTTTTTAATACTGACATTTTTGCGCGTGTGGAATAAATTGCCACATTTAGTGGCAGATTTTGGTGCACTCACAACACTTCAAAGGCATCTAAATGGGTATGCAGGCAGGAAGTGTTCGGAGAGATAAGTGACAAATATTGGCAAATATGTTTAGATTAGTTACGGTCATCTGTTCAGCAGGTGCAAGTTGGATAGGAAGGTTTGCTTCCGTGCTCGGCAATTCTGTGACACTCCAGTATCTGACAACAGTTTCAATAGACCACTTGCAAAAACGCATGCTGTTTGTTACTAAGTCAGCGTGTTTGAATTTTATTTTTTCTTGAGGCATAATGTTTTGAAATGACACAGAGAGGAATGTTTTCCAGGCATTTACAGACAATGACCATTCTCCTTGATACATTCCCAAGTTCTCCATCAAATAATTTCGTTGACTAAAAAAAAACCTCACAAATCGTGTTGTCCCCTCAACTCTCCAGTGAATCCAAAAACTGACAGCTCTTAACGTGGACAAGGTGCAAAACTCAAAAGGCAGAGTCATTATCAGACACACAAACTTATTACTTCTGTCTGTGAGGCAGTGCGAGACGTGTATGTTAAGAACTGTTCACACAAATAGCACCGAAGCAATTCCAAACGGAGCTTCCCGACATTCTGGAGATTTAGTGCATTGCCATGTAACAGAAAGTCCTCAAATAGCATAAAACATAACAGAAAAATGTACCATGCAAAGTGAATATTACCAATTATATTCTCGATTAAATTAGGTCAACAATGCGCTGGTGCCTCCATCTGATCGAGCGAGCCAATCTCCAGCCTCCCTCACCAGAACAGTAATGAAGGAAATGAGAGAAATATAACAAAGTTTCACGTTGCGATTGCCCACCTTTTAGCCACAACAACAAAAAACGAGGGAGCAGATTCAGTGCAGGTGAAATAGCTTCACAGCAGCGGTGAAATAACGACGTCCACTCACTTTCAGGGAAAGCTGTGAACAACTCACATTGTCCAGAAGATGAATACGCAGCGCGGGCTGTTTAGTTCCCATATTCTACTGCTGCCCCGACATTCATACGAAAATGTACCTTTCAAAGAGAGCGTTTGTAGCTGTGGAATGACAGTGGCAGCTGTTTCCCCTCGCTCTTACTGCCGCCCTTGGTAGTGTAGGGGCTGGTATGTTCATCTTACACGCGGTAGTTGAGTGTGCAATTCTCTGTTGTGAAAAGCAGAGTGTTTTGGAGCAGAAAGATGTGAAGCTCGGAAGCTTCTGGAGTTCTTGTTGGAACGTTCGGTGACGCTAGGAATATGGTTTGCAGACTTTTCCTCGCCTGTCTAGGTGACATTATCAGCGCTGCAGAGGTTCCTGTGAAACGCTGCTCTC
>NW_025204555.1:0-5730 GCF_004010195.1 Chiloscyllium plagiosum | reverse complement strand
ATACCGAAGTTTTAATGACATTTATGCAATGGTTAGAGATTACCTTGACTCAGGAAATAAGGATGTAAAGTCTGTTTGGCTGGAGTTGAGGAACAGTGAGGAATGAACTAACAAGCATGTGTAGTTTACAAGCCCACTCGCAGTAACCACAAAGTGAAATAAATCGTACAAGGAAAAAATATTGTGTGTGAGTGACAAAAATGGCAATAGTCATGCGTGATCTTAACTTCCCATCTAAAACTCTCGGTTCCATTGTAAAAATGTTTGGAGAACCATAATCAAAAACATCCCACATGTCCCATAAAACATTACGAGGGATATCTTGGTAATTGATTACTCTACTGGTGACTTAATTTTCCTATTTTCTTGGAAACCATCTCTTTAATTGTGAGCATCATAAAAGGCTTTCTTTTGCCACCAAGAAATAAATATGTTCGTTTCATGTATAAGAACACTGAGACTCCTCTGCACTGCACATCTTTGCGTTTCTATCGATTTTAATAGTAGCGTGTCTTTTGATTCTTCCCAACAAAGTATATGACCTCGCATTCCCGACATGAAACTGCATCTGCCAAGAATACTCCAATTGTTGGAGGGAATCCTGAGGAACGGAATGTACATGTATTTGGAAAGGATGGACTGATTCGGGACAGTTAACATGGTTTTGTGCGTGGGAAATCATGTCTCACAAATTTGATTGAGTTTTTTTGAAGAAGTTACAAAGAAGATTGCTGAGGGCAGAGCAGTAGATGTGATCTATATGGACTTCAGTAAGGCATTCAATAATGTTCCCCATGGGAGACTGATTGGCAAGGTTAGATCTCATGTAACAGCAGTGGACCTAACACCGACAATTGTGGTACGCCGCCAGTACATGAACACCAAGAAGAACATGTTCCATTAACTACAACACTGTTTTCTATTGGCAAGCCAATTACTGATCAAAGCTGCAATCTCTCCCACAATTCCATTCCACCGCATTTTGTATAATAGCCTATTGTGGGGAACCTTATCGAACAACGTTCTGAAACCCATATACACCACATCAATCGGTTTACTGTAATCTCCCTGTTTGGTCACTTTGTCAAAAAAGTCAATAAGATTCGTTAGGCAAGGCCGACCCATCACAAAACCGTGCTGACTGTCCCTGATCAGATTATTCTTTTCCAGATGGTCATAAATCCTATCCATAACAACCTTTTCCAACACGTTACCAACAACTGCAGTGAGACTCACTGGTCTGTATTTACCAGGGTTGTCTCGACGACACTTTTTGAACACGGGAACAACGTATGCTATGCTCCATTCCACAGGCACTATTCCTGTACCAAACGATGATTTGACGATCGATGCCAAAGGCTCATCAATCTCTTCCCTTGCTTCCCAGAGGATACTAGGACAGATCCCATCCAGCCCAGGGGACTTGTCTGTTATCACACTCTGCAGTATTTCTATCACCTAATCCTTGTGAAACACAATCTCTAGTACTCTGGACGCAAGTATCTCAGTATCTTCCTCGCCAACATTTTCATTTGCTATAGCGAACACTGTCGAAAAATATTTATTTAGCGCTTTCCCAATCTCCTCTGACTCCACACACAACTTCCCATTATTATCCTTGATTGTCTCAAATTTATCTCTCGTCATTCTTTTAACCCTGACCTACCTATGGAAAAGCTTAGGGTTAACCCTGATCCTATCTGCCAACAAGTTCACATGTCTCCTCCTGGCTCTTCTCAGCTCTCTGTTTAGATCTTTCCTGATATCGTTGGAACTCTCGAGCGCTCTAACTGAGTTTTCACATTTTGTCCTAACATAAGACTTCTTGTTCTTCTTGACCAGGGATTCCACTTCCTTAGTAAACCACGGCTCACGCGTTCTATATCTTCCTCCCTGCCTGACAGATACATACTTATCTAGGACACACAGGAGCTTTTCCTTGAATAAGCTCCACATTTTAATGTGCTCACCCCCTGCAGTTTCCTACCCCATTCTACGCTTCCTAAATCTTACCTAATCTTCCTAAATCGTGGGACTTGTGCCTCACAACACACTTCACATTCAACAACCAGATATACGAACAAATCAACGGAACACCCATGGGCTCACCGATCTCGGGACTCATAGCAGAAGCAGTAAAGCAAAGGTCAGAGCAGTCTTACCGCAAATTCAACCCAAACACTGGTTCAGATACGTGGATGACACCTTTGTAATCATTAAAAACACGGAAATAGAGAAAACACACAGGATCATCAACTCCACACTCACAGGAATCCGATTCACCAGAGAGGAAGAAAAGGGCAATCAACTCCCATTCCTAGACGTGATGGTACAGAGAACACCTAACGGAGAATTCACCACAAAGGTACACAGGAAAGCCACACACACAGACCAAGTCCTGAACTATGAAAGCAACCACCCCAAAACACACAAATGAAGTTGCATCAAGACACTATTCAAAAGGGGCACAACACACTGCAGCACACCAGAACTATAAAAAGAGGAAGAGGAACACCTATACAAGGTATTCGCCGAAAACGGATATCCTCGCAATTTTATCAACAGATGCCTAAGGGATAGACCACGGAAAGAGGACATGCCACAGCCCAAAGGACTAGCCACACTACCACACATCAAGAACATCTCTGAACTGACAGCCAGACTACTGCGACCACTAGGACTCTTAACAGCACACAAACCAACAGCCACACTCAGACAACAGCTTACCAGAACTAAGGACCCGATACCCAACATGAGCAAAACTAATGTAGTGTACAAAATCCCATGCAAGGACTGCACAAAACACTATATAGGACAAACAGGAAGACAGCTAACGATCCACATCCAGGAACATCAAATAGCCAGGAAACGAAGCGACCAACTATGCGTAGTCGCCACACACACAGACGACAAGCAACATGAATTCGAGTGGGACAACACTACTATTATAGGGCAAACCAAACAAAGAACAGCCAGGGAATTCCCAGAAGCATGGCACTCATCCACAAACTCCATCAACAAACACATCGACTTTGACCCAATATACCAGCCACTGCAGCGGAGAGCTGAAACTGACAAGAGGAAGCGGCAAGGACAGGCCACTATAAATGCCGCACGAAACACCACAGAAGCGCTTCACAGGAGGATCCCAAGAACTGAGGATGCCACCTAGACAGGGGACGAAACGTTTCCAACAAAAACTTCCAGCTCGGCGAACAGAAACATATCTTTGTCTTGAGTGTTCCAGAGTTTTTCATTGTCCCAGAGTCCAGATGAAGTTTGCATTCCTCACGTACGTGAGCGAGAATGATTTCAATGTCTCAGATCAGTTCCTGTCCCGAGAACATCAGAGTCAATCTCCCGTCCTCTACTCGGTCCGACAGTTCACACTTCTTCATTCTCCTCTGATTCCATTTCCCAAAGAGTTTCTCAAGATTTCCAAAGCTGGAGCCTAAATTATATGGTTTGCTTCCTAAACATTTTTTCAACTGCCAGATGCCAATATTTTCACAGTATCTCTTCACAATCCTCTGGCTTGCACCATGTCCAGGGATGAGAAGTCCCGTTTGGTGGAGAGATTCCCGAGGCTGATAAATTTCACTTTGGAACAAAAATGGTGAAGTGGCGATTTCCTGCGGTTGTTTCTAATGATGGGAGAGGGAGCGGTGGGGAATGAGCACTTTGACGAGCAGGAGGAAGTGTTGCCACTGACCCGAGTCAGAGAACAGACGACAGGGATTAAAGGAATCTAATGAAAAGCAGCACTTCTGCTCAGGACGTTCAATAACAGCTGCAGAAACCCGATGTGTCGAGCAGTGTATCTGGAAAGAGAAACAGAGATAATGTTTTAAATATGGAACATTTCTGATGAAGAACTCGAGTTTCCCAAGTCTAATCAAATTACCGGCCTGGTTCACAAAATAGTTTTTCTGAACTTTGAGCGAAAATTGTACCAGCAGGAAAGCATCCATAATGTAGCCAGCAGGATTCGAACCTACATGGGGGAACCCCAATGGATTTCTGATCCATCGCCTTAACCACTCGACCATGACTACAGACTGCTTAGGTGCGTTGAGCATTGACCAAATCAGCCGTGATCTCATTGAAACCTCTCGTTGACTTGATGAGCGAAATGCTTCCATCTCCTTTCATACCTTTGCTGTCATTTGTCAGGTGCGAGACACCAATGTAAAAGAAGAAAAGCACAAAGGTAGGAAAAGATATTTGCAGGCAAACTGAGTCAAAATTATTTATTGAAAGGAAAATCACACTTGGCAATTTGCCATATCTCTTTGCGAACATGACCTGGGCTGAGCATTGACCAAATCAGCCGTAATCTCATTGAAAGCTGCCGTTGACGTGATAAGCTGAATGCTTCCATTCTCCTCTCCCACCTCTGCTGTGAATTGTAAGGTGCGAGGCACCAACGTAAAGGAAGAAAAACATAAAGTTAGGAAAAAATATTTGCAGCCAAACTGAGTCAAAATTATTGATTGAAAGGACAATCCCACTTACCTCTGCTGTGAATTGTAAGGTGCGAGGCACCAACGTAAAGGAAGAAAAACATAAAGTTAGGAAAAAATATTTGCAACCAAACTGAGTCAAAATTATTGATTGAAAGGACAATCCCACTTTGGCAATTTGCTAGATCTCTTTGCAAACATGACCAGCAGAGCTGATCAAGAGAGGTATTGATCTGAGTGTTCTTGGACATGAAACAATCCAAGGTTAGTGACATATTCATTTTTTTTTCTGGCGAAGGAGCTGGTCTTTCCATATGCTCACAATGAAAGAGATTTTTCCCAATAAAAGACGGCAAATAAGTCCCATCTAACGCTGACACCATCGTGAGCGCTGCTGTTTCACAATACCACAGAGTCAGGGTCAATTCCCGCCTCATGCAACTGAATGTGTGGAGTTTGCACATTCTCCCCGTGGCTGCGTGCACTTGCTCTGGTTTTCTCCCATAGTCCAAAAATGTACCGGTTAGGTGAAATGGTCGTGCTAAATTGACGTGGTGAATGGAGAGGAATGCATTGGGCTGGGGCGGGTCGGTGTGGAGTTGCTGGGCCGAAGGACCTGTTTCCATATTGTAAGTATTCTAATCTACGGTAATCAATGGCCAAGGTATGACCCACGTTGTTCGATGGGGCATATATGACTTTTCGATTGTTTTTCTTCAAAGTTTCTTTACAATTCAAACGGGAGTGGAAGAAGGGAAATGAATGTCTCCCATAATTCTTGCCTTCTTTTAGCATTCACAGGCGGTATTTTTCCTGTACTTTTTTTTACACTGTGGTTACTGTTCATGTTCTTGTAAGCTACATCGGCTGGTTTCCTCTTTCCTCAATGTTCCTCATCTCTACCCAAAACACATTTTCCATCCTTATCTCCTGAATCAATGTAATTTCTAACCATTGCATAATTGCCACGGAAACTGGGCTTTTCACACGCTTGTGTATGTCATTTTCCAATATTAATTGATCGTTTACTGTGTTGCAATTGCGCATGTGAAGAAGAAAACAGAAGAGAGGCAGGTGGTCCTGGGTTTCAAACGCACGTAATTGCAGCTAAAACGCAGCTAACTGCACACAATGCAATCACGGAAGCATCCACCGAACCGTCAGGAAGCACACAATAAGTACAATGCTGGATGCCATGTCAGGAACAGGACCAGAAACACAACAGAAATACGTCTCTTGGGTACTATTTTAACGCTTTTCTCAATCA
>NW_025204554.1:4804-9553 GCF_004010195.1 Chiloscyllium plagiosum | reverse complement strand
AGGCAAGTGGGGAGTATACCATCACAATCCTGTCGGTAGTAGATGGTAGAGAGGTGTCAGGAAGTCAGGAGGGGAGTTACTTGTGGCTATATTCCTAGCCTCTGACCTGCTCAGTAGCCATTGTGTTTATGTACTGAGTCCAGTTGAGTTTTTGGTCAATGGCAGTAAAGCAACCAGTTTATCAAGCAGGTATCTTCGCAGTTTTATTTATTCCCAAGATGGAGCTAATTGCTTTAATGTTTTGTAAAATTTCGGCCTTATGCTTCAAAGTTTATTCCAGACAGACGTAATGCTCCATCTTTCAGTGTTTGACAGTTTATCCTTTGTTGATTCATTCAGTCTATGAACAGCTATTAAAGTTCTGACATCTGCAATATGACAATCGTAACCATAAATCTCTTTCGATAGCACCTCACAAACCTGTGACCTTAGATGTACAGAAACATCATCAATGCAAATTCCTTTTCAGACCACATTTCATGGAGACTTGGAAATATATTGTCATTCCATCACTGTTGCCCTGTAAAATTTTACAACTCTCCATGGTGGGTTTTCCTGCACCGGAGGGAATGCTGATGTTCATAAAGGCAGGTCTCCAACAACATCACAAACGCAGTTAGACCTGGATAATGAATACTAGCCTCGCCACTAAATCTCACATTCCATGAGTAATTTTAAAAGTAATCACTGCCCCCCAAATCTGCAAGAGGATATCTCTGAATACGAAGGGTGATCAGTGTCCAGGGGAGTGACTCATATGCAGAGAATGGGAAACATGACACATCGTAAAACGTTGCAGGAGTAGTCCATTTGGCCTTTCGAGCCTTCACTACCATTTAATATAATCATGGCTGATCGTGCAACTCTGTCTCCCCCTTCCACTTTCTCTCTATGCACCTTGATCCCTTTGGCTGCAAGAGCCATGCCTCGCTCCCTCTTGTATACTTCTAATAAATTGGCCCCAACACCCTCTGTGGAAGAAAATTCTACAAGTTCACAACTCTCTGAGTGAAGGAACTCTTCCTCATCTCAGTCCTGAATGGCTTACTAGGAGAAAGTGGGGACTGCTGATACTGAAGATCAGAATCGAGTGTGGTGCTGGAAAAGCACAGCAGGCCAGGCAGCATCTGAGGAGCAGGAACATTGACATGCTGAGCATAAGCTCTTCATCAGGAATGGCTGAATGGTTTACTTCTTATTCTTAGAATGTGACCCTCAGTTCTGGACATCCCCACGAGCGGGAACATTCTTCCCACTCCTTCCCGGTCCAGTCCTGACTCCGATACCTCAATCCTCTCACTATGAAGGCCAGCATGCCATTAATTTTCCTGACTGTCCGTTGCCCCTGCATGCCACACCTCAGAAAACAGTTCATCATGATACCCAGATCTCATTGCACCTCCCCTTTTCCTAAATTGCCACCATTCAGATCATAATCTGCCTTCCTGTCTTTCTGACTAAAGTGGATAACCTCAGAATTATCCACGTTGTATTGCATTTGTCAATTATTCACCCACTCAGCCAGTCTGTCCAATTCACCCTGCAGCTTCTTAGCATCCTCCTCGCAGCACACACTGCCACCCAGCTCAGTTCCGTCTGCACATTTGGAGATATTGCATTCAATTCCTTCTTCCAAATGGTTCATGTATATTGTGAACAGCCGCGGTCCCAGCACTGAACCCTGTGGTGCCCCGCTCCTCACTGCCTGCTGCTCTGTAAAGGGCGCATTTATTCCAGCTCTTTGCTTGCTGGTTGACAACCAGCTCTCCTTCCCCCTCAGTACACTACCTCTAATACCACGAGGATTAATTTTCCTTACTAATCTCTTTTGTGGAACCTTGTCAAAAGCCTTTTGTACATTCAGATACACATCATTCACTGATTCCTCCCTGTCACCCAGGAGAAATATCCAAGGTGAAGGGTTTTCAGGGTATCAGCTCCCCCATTGGATAACTTCATATGACATGGAACTACAATTATCTTTGTGTGAAAATGCATTACTTACAACTTGGGAACAGTCACTGAGAATGTTTGATCAGTAACTTTGCATCTCTTTTTCTCCCTCTCTTACAGTTCGTCTAGTGACGATTGTACTTATGGCTCGGGGCAACTGTGGTCTTTCTAAATGTACCACTCGCTACCTGATGGCCATGGCTACATCTGATGTACTCTTCATTATATTTCACATATTACTTTATCAGTTTGCTTACTATTATTATCCACGGTGTTTCCTGGACATCACTCCTGTCTGTAGTGTCATCTATGCTGTGAACCGTGTGACTATTGATTGTTCTGTCTGGTTCACTGTCGCTATTTCTTTTGATCGATTTGTTGCCATTTGCTTACATCAAATGAAATCTCAGTATTGCACAGAGAAAACTGCAACGAGAGTTCTTGTAACAATCTGTATTTTCTTTTCTTTGAAGAACATTCCCATCTATTACCGATTTACACCTGGAGAGATCATCAACAATGTTCCGTGGTACTGTTATAACAGCCAGAGCTATTATTATGACAGTCGCTGGACAAGCTTTAAGCATTTCGAAAATTTTTTAACACCATTACTCCCATTCACTGGTATTCTCTTTCTGAACATTCTGACTGTTAGATATATCACTGAGGCCATTCAGATGCGTCAGGGGCTGAGGGGTCAGAGAAAAACAAAGCATGACTCGGAGGTAGACAGCAGACAGAATTCTGTGGTTTTACTCTTTGCTATATCCGCCAGCTTTATCCTTCTCTGGTTGGGGTATATTTTATTTTTCTTTCAAGCTGGTTATTCCTTGGATTCCGCTGCTTCTCGTCTCTTTGAACAAGTTGCAGATATGCTACGGAACCTAAACTGCTGCACAAATGCAGCTATTTACGTTGTAACACAGAAAAAGTTCAGAGACCAGTTAAAGTATGCAGTGAAATATCCTGTTATAAAAATAACTCAATTGATGAATAAATCCAAGTAACTGAGAGCCAACATAAGATGCAGCAGAGAATGGAACGAGGAGTCCAGGTGAGGAATGGACTGAAAAAAGAAGGCGGAGGAGCAACATGCTAATACTTTGTTTTTGTAAATATATTTATTTGCAATTTTTTTTATCTTTACAAGCATATAAAATTATTGAAAATTACAATCAATAACAAAAGCCAGTATAATAAAAAAATCACAAATTACAATACAACTACTGTCTCCTAACTATTAACCTGCCCTCTAATACAATCAAACCCTCACACTGTGCAAAGCAACAAAAAAAAAGAAAAACAAGAAATAGTTTCTTCCCATGCCCGTCTAAAGATGATACGTTCGGTAGACCTAAGTGGAGAAATATCGGGTCTACTTTGACTTCAGTCCTCAATACCCTCCCTATCTCTCTCCACAGCACTCCAGTAAACACGGAGCCTGTGGCATGTCCAGAAGCAATGGATCTTTCAAGTATTCTCCTATATCTTCTCCCATGTTTTAGAAGAGATCTCCACTCCTAGCTCTTGCTCCCAGACCTCACATAACCAGTTAATATCCTGCCAGCCCCAACCACCCAGCAGGTGATAGAGGGCACTAACCAAAGAGTCCTTGTGGAACGTATCAACAACCTCTCTGTATCGGGCTTATAGGGCTTAGTGAGAAATGTAGTCTTCTTCTGGATGAAATCCCTCACCTGAAAAATTGTTAAAAGATTTCTGCTGGGTAACCCGTATTTGCAGCTCAGTTGCTCAAAAGGCATCATAATCTACCCCTCAAACAAATCTCCAAAACTAGAAATTCCTCTCGCTGCCCATAGTTTGAACCCTGAGTCCATCATCCCTGGTCAGAACCCTGGCATGCCAACTATGGATGTAAGTGGCGAAGTCTTGGATGCACAACCCTCATCTCAGACGCATCGTCCTCCAAGCCTTGAGTCTACTAATGACAATGGGTTCCAGCAGTGGTCCATAACTGACCTCATCTTATCCATGAACATGATTTTAATAAGAGAGCACTTTAGATTAGATTACTTCCAGTGTGGAAACAGGCCCTTCGGCCCAACAAGTCCACACCGACCTGCCGAAGCATAACCCACCCATTCCCCTACATTTACCCCTTTACCTAACACTACAGGCAATTTAACATGGCCAATTCACCTGACGTGCCTATCTTTGGACTGTGGGAGGAAACCGGAGCACCCGGAGGAAACCCACGCAGACACGGGGAGAACTGTGTGCAAACTCCACACAGTCAGTCGCCTGAGTCGGGAATTGAACCCAGGTCTCTGGCGCTGTGAGGCAGCAGTGCTCACCACTGTGCCACCGTGTCTGGTCCTCTTTAATAATATGGGGCAACACCTTTTCCAATCTCAGCACCAAGAATTTGGACAGATCTTGAAATCTGAATTTAATAGAGAGATGGGCCTGTATGAGGCACAATCCTCAGGAACTTTCCCCTTCTTAAGAATTAAGGAAATATTAGCTTCTATCAAAGTGGGTGGTCGTCATTCATGCATATAGGAGTGATTGTACATCTCCAACATCTGCCCTGACAGAATCCCTATGAACTCCCTGTAATTTTCACCTGGGAGACCATCAGTGCCAGGCGCTTTCCCACTCTGAAGTTGCCTAGCTGCCTCCTATATTTCCTGAACTGTCAAAGGGGCATTAAGGAGAGAGGCTTATTCCAAGGTTACCCCTGGTAGGTCCAGGTTCTTAAAAAAGGTCTCCGTTTTCGCCCTCCTGTCTTTGCAACGTTCAGACCAATACAATTCAGAGTAAAAGCTCCGAAAA
>NW_025204554.1:1735-4639 GCF_004010195.1 Chiloscyllium plagiosum | reverse complement strand
GCTGCCTCCGTGGCTTTCAACCGTGTCTCAAGTAGACGCTGCTGTTCCTCCTTCTGTAGCTTCTAGCTAGCTGAATAGGAAATAGCTAACCCCCTAGCAAAGGCCTTAGCAGTCTCCCATAGCATAGATGGATGACAAGCCGTGACTGAATTGATAGTCAATAATTCCTGAAACTCCTTCAAAAAGTATCCCACAAACTTGGAATCCTTAAGGAGAAAAGGGTCCAAAGGCCAGTGCCGCAAACCTCGCGCTTCACTCTTGACCTTAGCCTCCAAATATACTGCTGCATGATCAAAGGTAGCTATATTCCCAATTTTACATCCCATAATTGAATTCAGAAGGGCCGAGGGAGCCGGAAAGAGGTCAATCCTGGTGTGACATTTATGCGAGTTTGAAAAAAAGGTGAAGCCCCTGCCGGTAGTTTGAAGACATCTCGAAATATCCACCAACCACAACTCCGCGTATAAGTCAGCCACCTGCTGAGCCTGTGAAGAAATAGTTGGGGGCCCACAAGGCATCCTGTCCACTGTTGGATCCAAAAGACAATTAAAATCCCCCCCATAATAATATGCCGTGTTCCAAAAGCACTCAACTTAGAGAATCCAATAATCAAAAATTTGAGGGGATGCGTCAGAAGACAGTAGCCATATTCCTCCCCATGTATCAGGGCTTTAAGTATCACAGACTATCCCTGCTCATCTTTCACCTGCTCTAATCATGTGAACGGAAGTTTTTTTTTCTGGATAAGTACCGCCACTCCCCTACTTTTAGTAAGAAAGGATGAAAAGAATACCCAACCATAACCCCCATGTTGTAATTTCAGGTGTTCCCCATCATCAAAATGGTTTTCCTGCAAGAAAGTGATATCAACCCTTTCCCTCTTAAGGCGAGAAAACACTTGTATTCCTTTTAACAGGCGAATGACTTCCCTTAATGTTCCAGGTGTACCATTTAATAAGACACTTAGCCATATTCCCTTTCAGAGACCCTTGAACCCCTCGGAGGTAGAACTTAGCTTACAAAGCGCTGAGCATAAATAAATAAAGACTCATAGAATCGAAAAACTATATGTACAAAAACTATTTGATCATAACTATAAACAACTATTACGACCAAAAACCTATAAAGAAAACCAACTATTAAAACCTTGAATGGAAGACACTTACCCCTGCCCAGAGGGAGCACTCACCCTACCCATCCCCTCCTTCACAGCTCCTTGAAACCCGGACTATGCCCCAGCCTTTGGCCAGAAAAAAAAACAAGGAGATGATCCTTAAATCAACAGAAAAAAACACAAAGACAGGATGAGCACTCCACCCATCCCTGGCTTCATGTCACCCTACTTATGACTTAAAGAGAAGCCGATCAAACAAAAAAAAGGGGGCGAGACAACAAAGATCATCCACAAAAATTTCCCATCAGAAAATCCAGTTATTACAAAAAATAGGAACAATGTATTCCAAAGTCTTCTCCCCCCCTTTCCCAAAAGGAAATTAATAGAGAGAAAGAAAGGAATACAAAAATTGAAGGAAAACCTTGGGGAAAGATAGAAAAGAGAACAAACATGAACCCTATTCTTCAGGTCAATTTGTTTATTTTAAAGTGTCCACAAAGTTTTTAGCTTCATCCGCTAAGTCAAATGCATAAACTGAGTCCTCGTGGCTGAAACGAAGTACTGTGGGGTATCTCATGGAGTACTGGATGCCAAGGTTCATCAGCCGCTCTTTAAATGCTTCAAGGGGTTTCCTCTTGCGAATTACAGCTGCAGAGAAATCCTGGAAAAATATGATTTTTGACCCCTTATTGAGCAGTGCCTTTGGATCTTTTCCCACGGATCTGGAAGCTTATTTTTGCTTGAACTCATATGAATGGAAGTGCACAAGGACTGAGCACTGTAACTCGATAAGACCTTTCAATCTGAAGCCTTCTTGACTCGATGTGAAGGCCCAAAAACTTCGGCAGCCAGCTTTCAAAGCAGCTGACTGGGTGCTCATCTTTCTCACCTTCAGGGAGCCTGAACATTCAGAGATTTATCCTCTGACTGCGATTTTCGAGATCGTCGATATGGTCTCACAAGGCCCGCGCCTCTCGCTCCAGCATCTGCATCTTACTGGATGAGGACTCTATCACAGCTGCTGAGGCCTTAATTCGACCCTTCACCTCCTCTAGCCTCTCTCCCAGACCCTGGATCTCCTGCTCATGCTTCTGATACATGGATGCGATAGGTTGGACCTGGGCACGAATCTCCCTATGGATTTCCTGAATCGCAGCCCCAACTTTCAAAGTAAGTCTCTCCATCGCCGCACCCAATTCCTGTGAGTCTGTCAGGTCCCCGAGGGGTTCAGGAGAGGCTGTTTCTGCTGCTGTTGCACTCTCTTGTGTGGTCGGTGCTGCAGGGGAGTGTCCTCCCTACTGCTGTTTGCTTCCTCTTTTCTCTTTGGCATTCTTCCCACTCACAAATATTAACAAATATGTTTTCTGGAAGGTTTTAAACTAAGAATTCCACCACCTAAGTTCGCCAGGGATGGTAAAAAATGCCAGTTGCCTTGGCTGTTAGGCAGAGCTGTCCACAGCAGTTCTACACAATTGCCGCCATCTAGCCGAGTCCCCATAGCACTCCTTTTTAAATGAGCAAGAAATGTCTCCATCTGCAGAGCAGAATGAAAGAGACTGCAGAAGTAAAGCCAGCGTAAAGTGCTGTTAGCAATGAGCTGAACAACAAAAACATCACAGGAAGAGGAATTAAACATGAACAAAAAAAGCATTCATCCCACGCAATCCGCTTCGATTGTTAAAAGAAAGGAAATGGAGGAAAGAATCATGGTTGATTGCAGGTCAATGTGGGAAACGCAACAATATGATTCTCTGCACACTTCCTCATGGAATTCTCTGATCCACACATCG
>NW_025204554.1:0-1550 GCF_004010195.1 Chiloscyllium plagiosum | reverse complement strand
AAATTTCTTCCACCCTCCTGGTTTGTTTTTATCAACAAATCCCAGTTCCTGACCATTTTCTCACCAGAGTGATCGACACAGGCATGCTGTCCTCCAAATTCTCGATTTTACATTCTCACTCATCTATTCAAAATGTTTCAAAGTCATCCATTGATTTATTTGCTTTCTTGGACTGCTTTAAATCTTGTTCTGCAAAGTCTCTGTGCAAGTGTTAAATTTTCTGCTGTGGCGTAATATTACCAGCTGGTGTGATCATATAAATTACAAATTTCATAGAATTAGATCACAGAATCATAGAATCATAGAGATGTTCAGCTCGGAAACAAGCCCCTCGATCCACCTCGTTCATGCCGACCAGTTATCCTGACATAGTCCTGTCCCATTTGCCAGCACTTGGCCCATATCCCTCTAAAACCTTCCTATTTCAGGGACCCATCCAGACGCCTGTTAAATGTTGTATTGTACCAGCCTTCATCACTTCATCTGGCAACTCAATCCACACACGCCCCACTCTCTTTGTGAAAACTTTGTCCATTTGGTCCCATTAATTTTTTTTCCCTTCTCAACCTAAACCTATGCCATCTTGTTCTGGTCTCCCCCACCCCGGGGAAAAGACGTTGTCTATTTACCCTATCCATGTCCCTCATGATTTAAAAAGAAATCTGAGAGGTCACCCCTTAGCATTCGATATTCCAAGGAAAACAGCCCCAGCCTATTCAGCCTCTCCTTGTGGCTCAAATGTGTGAAGCCTTATCTTCCACCTTAAAACCCTACAACCACGCAGTCTCAATGTTGATTGCACCAGTTTCCTCATTCCCCTCCCTTCACCTAATCCCAGTCCCTAGCCTCCAACTCGGCACTGCCCTCTTGAATTGTCCTACCTTTCAATCTTCCTTCCCATCTATCTGCTCCATCCTCCTCTCCAGGTTATCATGTTCTTCCCCAGCTTCATCGAACTATTGCATTGCCAGCTACCTTCCCCGCAGCCCCATCCTCCTCCCATTTATGTCTCAGCAACCCCGACCCACAAGCTCATTCCTGATGAAGGGTTTATGCCAGAAACGTCGATTCTTCTGCTGCTTGGATGCTGCCTGACATGCTGTGCTTTTCCAGCACCACACTCTCGACAGCAATATTTATTTCTCTGAGATGTCAAATACCAATTTCTTCCTCAACAGTCACAACTGACGCAAAATATTCATTTAATATCTGTCCCATCTCATCAACTTCAACACAAGTACAACTTCATTGATACTCAGAGTGGCCTACTCTCTCTCAGTTTGCTCTCTTGCTCTTAATGGATTTGTACAATCTTTTTTTGGATAATCGTTAATCTTATCTGGTAAGGTATCTCATACCATCTTTTCCTTCCTGGTTTCCTTCTTAAGAGTGCTGCTACACTCTTTAAACTCGGCAAGCGATTCAGTTGATCCCAATTGCCCATATCTGATCTTTGATTCCTTTTTATTCTTGACAAGAACATTAATATCTGTATTCCTCCCTATTTCCTAACATTTATAAACTTGCCGTTCACTCTTGCAGTAAAATTA
>NW_025204553.1:0-9553 GCF_004010195.1 Chiloscyllium plagiosum | reverse complement strand
CGGTGCATAACTGTCTTTTCTGATTACCTTTTTCTTTATCTGTAGAAACCTATTTCTAACACTTGTTTAGGTCTGACGCCAGTTTAATTTCATATTGTTTTCGCTTACTGCATTATTTTGCTAATCCTGAATTACTGAATACAAAAGTGTTCCTAAGCACCAGGCGCAGGGCTTAACGTCTGCTTTATATATACATTCTTTTAAAAAAATAACTTTTTTTGAAAAAAATCAACTGTTTTGAGATGTTAATGCACAGCTCTGGAGCATGTGTATGGACACTACCACTGTACTACAAGATACCTCTTCCACGCTCGACTTCATTTAATTAACAAAACTCTTTACCTTCCCATGGATTCCATGATCAGATCCTGTTGAGCTTTTGCTCATGATTGAAACTCAATTTTTTTACAAATTATGAAACCGTTAAAACCTTTGATTTAAATGCAAGTGAACCAAACTACAGACTGTCACATTATCAGGAGCAGTGGGGAGGCAAGGCTTAACTGTCAGGTTGTCCACTTGACAGATGTCAGCTGGGCTGTGTCTTTGAGTAAAGTGCACATTATCGCTGATTTTGTGAGGGAAGGTTATGCTTCCAGTGGAGAGATCAGTATAAAAGTATTTCTTCAGATGAAGTACTCGATTCCGACAGTAGAATTGGACACAAAACCTTATTTTCCTCATTAAAAAAAAAGAGTAGTGTTTATTTAATTACACAGACAGGAGTGTTCCCTCCCAATGGGGAATACTTCAGCGGTCCAGGACATTCGACCTCAGACATTTGGATGACCATCCTCCAAGGCGGACTTCGGGTCAGGCAGCAGTGAATAGTGGCCGAGCAGAGGCTGATAGCTTAGTTCGGTACCCATAGTGAAGGCCTCAACCGGGAACTTGTGTTCATGGCACACGACAGATGTCCACCATTGCACTATATACACACACACACACACACACCTATATACGCACACATAGACACGGACACACGTGAGAAGCTAGGGAAGTAAATTCTAGGACAGTTGCTGAGATATTCGTATCATCGATAGCAACAGGTGAGGTGCCGGAAGACTGGGGTTAGGTTAACATGGATGGGAAAGATGGGAAGGAAAGCCCAGGGAACTATAGACCGGTGAGTCTGACATCAGGGGTAGGAAGGTTGTTGGAGTGAATCCTGATGGAAAGCACTTCCCTGTATTTGGAAAAGCAAGGAATGATTCGGGATAGGCAATATGGTTTTGTGCATGGGAATTCGTGTCATTGACTTGATGTTTTGAAAAATGTTTGAAGATGATTGATAGGAAGGCATTTGGTATGCTTTCCCTCATTGGCCAAAGCATGGAGTATAGGAGTTGCGAGAACATATTGCGGCTGTTCAGGACTTTGGTTAGGCCGCTTTTGGAATATTATGTGCAATTCTGGTCTCCCTCCTATTGGAAGGATGTTCTGAAACTTGAAAGCATTCAGAAAAGATTTACAAGGATGTTGCCAGGGTTGGAGGATTTGAGCTACAGGGAGAGGCTGAATCGGCTGGGGCGGTTTTCTCTGGAGTGTCAGAGGCTGGGGGGTGACCTTGTCGAACTTTATATAATCATGAGCAGAATGGATAGGATAAATAGAAAAGGTCTTTTCCCTGGGGTGGGAGAGACCAGAACTGGAGAGGATCGGAGGATGTGAGGAGAAAGATATAAAAGTGACCGAAGGGGCAACTTTTTCTCGCAGAGGGTGGTGTGTGTATGGAATGAGAGTCCAGAGTAAGTGGTGGATGCTGGTACAATGATAGCATTTAAAAGGCATCTGGATGGGTACATGACTAGGAAGGGTTTGGAGGGATATGGGCCGGGTGCTGGCAGGTGGGACTAGATAAGGTTGGGATATCTGGTCGGCATGGACGGGTTGGACCGAAGGGTCTGTTTCTATGCTATACATCTACATGAATCTATGAAAGAAGAGCAGTGGACGTGATCTGTATGGAATTCAGTTAGGCACTTGAAAAGTTTCCTCATGGTAAACTGTTTAGCAAAGTAAGATCATGTGGAATATCGGGAGAATTAGCCATTTCACTGTAGAATTGGCTCAAAGGGAGGAGACAAAAGGTGTTGGTCGATAGTTATTTTTCTGTCTGGAGGCCTATGACCAGTGGTGTCGCACAAGGATCGGTGCTGGGTCCACAGTGTTCAATCAGTTACATAAATGACTTGGATGCGAAGATAAGAGGCATAGTTGCTAAATGGAAGATGGTTAAAGTTGGAGGTGCAGTCAACAGCGAAGATGCTTACCTGAGAGTACAACAGGATCTTGATCAGATGGGCCTCTGGGCTGAGGAGTGGGAGATGGATTTTAATTTAGATAAATGTGAAGTGCTGCATTTTGGGAAGGCAAATTAGGGCACGACTTGTACACTTTATGGAGTGGTCCTATGGTGTGTTGCAGAACAAAGGGAGTTTGGAGTGCAGGTTCATAGTTACTTCATAGTGGAGTTGCAGGTAGACAGGATAGTGAAGAAGGCATTTGGTATACTTTCCTGTGTTGGTCAGAACATTGAGTATAGGAGATGGAAGGTCATGTTTTGGCTGCACAGGACATTGGCTAGGCCACGTTTAGAATGTTGTGTTCACTCCTGGTCTTCCTGATGAAGGAACGATGCTGTGAAATTTGAAACGGTTCTGAAAAGATTTATGAGGATGTTGCCAGTGTTGTAGGGTTTGAGCTAAAGGGAGAGGCTGAATTGACTGGGGCGATTTCCCCTGGAGCATCGGAGGCTGAGGTGTAACCTTACAGAAGTTTTTTTAAATTAAGAGGGGCATGGAGAGGGTGAAGAGCTGTAGACTTTTCCCCTCTGTGGGGGATTCCAGACCTGGAGGGCATGGGTTTAAGGAGAGGGGAAAGATTTGGAAGAGATCTAATGGGCAAAACGTTCACGCAGATTCTGGTGAGTGTATGAAATGCGCTGCCAGGGGAATTGGTGGATGTGTGTACTGTTACTTTTAAAAGGCACCACGATGGATATTTCAATAGGAAGAGTTTGGAAGGAAATGGGGGAAATGCGAGCAAATGGAACTGGATTAATTGAGGATATTTGGTCTTAAAAGACGAGTGGGACGGAAGGGTTCTGATCAGCCCCATGATTCTGTGACACTATTTGGAAACGTTGCATGGCAACGTGGCCAGTCGCATCCTTCCCAACACCGGGAACTGGGAGAATCTCAGTACGCAGTGACACTTGGTGTTTGTGTACAGAGCGTCTGTGCACAGCTTCATGCAGCTCCACACAAAGGGGGTGGGGGGAACATCAGGTTGAGGGCGATGTTGGGTATATTCGCATTCTACATTCGCTTGGCGCCTGCCCCATCCATTGTGCCGTCGCCACGTTGTGGCCACTTCTGAAAACCCAAAACTTGATTCTGCACCAATTCACACGCAGCCGCCCTCACACGCTCCTGAACACTTTCCCCAATTCGAAACACTCCACCCCATTCCACCCTCACCCAGAAGACTACCGTTGGAATGATATTAAGAATACATCCTGCAGTTAGAAACCAGAGGCTCTCAAGTTTAAGACACTGTTACCGCCACCTTTGTGTGGCACTGTATCTGTCTTTCTGTTCCTGTCTCTGTTTCTCTTTCCCTGACCCCCACACCCTACCTCTCTCTTTAGTGGGTATAAGTGGATCGTTCTGGAGGCTTATAAACAGCGGTGTCGCACAAGGATCGGTGCTGGGTCCACTGTGTTTTCTCAGTTACATAAATTACTTGGATGTGAACATAGGAGGCACAGCACCGAAGTGGCAGATTTCACTAAAATTGGAGGTGCAGTGGATAGCGAAGAAACTTACCTGGAGTTAGGGGGGATATGGGTGAAATGCAAGCAAATGGGACTGTATTACTTGAGGATACTTGGTCTTAATGGTGAGTTGGACCGAAGGGTCTGTTTCTGTACTGAACACCCACATGACTCTGTGACTCTATTTGGAGCGTTTCAAGGCTACGAGGCCAATCCCGTCCTTACCAGCATCGGGGACCGGTAGAACCATCACTACGGAGTGACACTTGGTATTTGTGTGCACACAGCTTGATGCAGCCGCAGACAAAAGGGCCATCAGGGTGAGGGCGGTGTTGGGTATGTTCATCCCCACTTACCTACGGTTTTGTACTTGGACTCCCTGTAGACACAGGCTATCTTAGGCTGCCAGATGAAGTGGAAGTTGCCTCCGGTGACTGAAACAGTGCAGTTTTGGGTGATGGGCCAGATCAGCGCCATGTCCAAGAACAGAGAGTGCATCACACCTGGTAACCAGGTTTTTACCCATAAATGGGGAGGGAGTGGTGCTCCTAAAAGACCAGTGTCTGCTTCACTTTGGCCGTGCACTCCTCGCTAGATTTTATGTACACAGCAACCCCTCTGAGCTATATTCCCAGCACCTTTAGGTAATCTGTCCTGCTTGTTTAGGGAATGAAGAATCAGTCAGCCGAGTTCCCATCAGAACATGGCCTCACTCTTGCCTCAATTTCGCTTGGTTTCCAAAGCCAGTTGGAACTGATTCCAGATGGTCATGGGTCTGAGCACTGACAGCGGGTCCCAGCAGAAAACGGTGACAAAATCCTTCTACGGGGAGGCGTTGACCTGCAGGCCTCTACTGTCTGGAATAGTTACCCTTCTCAGGATCACATCCATCCTGATGGACTCAGCAAAGTGCTCTATACAACACACAGACAAGGCCGGTGAAAGTGGGCAGCCCTGCCTAACTCCGGATCTGACGGGGAAGCTTCCAGATCCCACCCGTTTTTAAGACTGCGCGAACGATGTTGTTGTGGAGCAGTCGGATCCAATTGCAGACTACCTCCCCAAAGCCACTTTTGGAGAGTAGGTCCCACATGGAGGTGTGTGTGATATTCTGTCAAAAGCCTTCTCCTGGCCCAGGCTAATGAGACAGGTGTCCACCCCCCTGACCTGTATGTAGGTGATCATATCCTTCAGGAGTCTCAAGCACTCAGAGAGATTGTCCTGCCCAGTACAACACAGATTTGGTTGGAATGGATCACCGATCCCAGAGCAGACCTGACTCAGTTGGTGATGACCTTAAGACAGTATTTTGTAGTCTACATGCAGCTATGATATTGGTATCAATTTCTAATTTCCTCCCTCCTCCCCCTTCCGCATGTGGATGAACGTGATGATACCTTTCTGATGGATTTGCTCATGGTTCCTGCCAGAAACAAACGGTCATACACCTCCTGCAGGTCCTGGCCAGTCAAATACCACCGAGCCGAATACATCTCGATGGAAAGCATAGTTTTGTGTAGAAGAGGCCATGCCTCGGTTAATGAATTAAGTTTATTGAGGACATGACAAAGATGATTGGTGACAGAAAAGTCGATGATATTGACTTCAGTCTTCCTCATGACAGATTGCTTATAAAGCTTGCTATCAGGGGTGAGATGGCAAGATGTGTACAGAACTGGGGTAGTAGGAAGACAGAGGGGGCAGTGAATGGATGGTTTAAGAAATGGAGAGTTGTGATTATTGCTCTTCTGCAGGGATCAGTGCTGGGAGCTCTGCTGTTTATAGTCGATTTAGAGGAAATCGTGGTTGGTTATTTAATAGGTTTGCATATTATTGTGCAATTGCAGATAGTGAGGAAGATTGTCAGAGGCTACAGAAGTTGGAGTTTAATCCGGACAAATGGGAGTTGATCCATTTTCAAAGGTCAAGTGTAGATTTAATAGTGAATGGTAGAACCCTTAGGAGTATTAACATGCAGAGCACTGTGGGTGTGCAGGTTTACAGATCATTGAAGGTGGCAGCTCAGGCTTTTAAGCGATTGAAAAAGGCTTATGGCATGCTTGCCTTCACTGGAAGGGGCATTGAGGATATGGATAGATGAGTTACGCTGGAGCATCATAGAACTTTAATGAGGCCACACTTGCGATACTGTGTGCGGTTCTGGTCACCAGAAGAATGGGAATGCTTTGGAGAGGGTACAGAAAAGGTTTACCCGGATGTTGCCTGGTATGGGGGAAGTTTAGCTGTGAAGAAAGGTTGGATAGACTGGGGCTGTTCTCAATAGAATGCAGGAGGTTCAGGGAGCTGATCGAGGTTTATAAGATTGTTACTGGCGTGGACAGAGTGGACAGTATGAGGCTTTTTTTCCAAGGCTTGAAGGGGTACATGGGCCACAGGTTCAAGGAGCGAATGAGGGAGGAAGGAAGCAGTTTAAAAGAGATGTGAGAGACAAGTTTTTCACAGAAAGGCTGCTGAGTGGCTGCAATGTGCTGCCAGAGGAAGTGGTGGAAACAGACGCGACAGCAGCTTTCAAGAAACACCTGGACGAACACATGAATAGGAAGGGAAGAGAGGAATAGGAATCCTGTAAGTGAAGACAGTTGTAGAAGTAAGGACAAAATGACTTGGCACAGGCTTGGCGGGCCGAAGGGCCTGTCACTGTGCTGCGTTGTTCTTAGTTCTCTTCTTCTCTGTGTTCTACAATCCAAGACCTGAGCAAGCTGCAGCTCCACGAGATTGTTCCCACACATATTCCACAGAGCGTGTGTCAATACCCCTTCCACAGGAGGAGAGAGAGGGAGAGATATTTGAGATTGTGAAACAGCAGTAATTTCAGTTGCTGGCATAACAGCAAATAATCAACACTTGACCAGCATTGCAGAGTAGAAAGGAATAATGATTTAGCTACTGGTGCATTGTTCTATATGTGATCTTGCTGTGTATCAATTGTCATCATTGCATCTTTGCTCGCAGTGAGTTTTCTCATCAGCCAACTCCTCATTTTGGAAAGGTTTCAAAAAGGTCTGGCCTGAAAATCAACTTCCAGCTGACATGTTTCATGTTTCGATGTTGGTGAGAGAGAGAGACAATCTCTGGGATCTTGATGTGCCATCTCAAAAAAAAAATTCCCTGTCTTTTAATTGATCCCGTTTCTTTTTTCCCAGGGAATTATTAATCGCTTGGAAAATCCAAAGAGAGAGAGAGAGTTTGGGCAAGGTGAACTTTGAAAAGAGCATCCTTCCAGAGGAGAACACAATCCTGAGGCTTACTCAACAGGCCGCACTCCGTAGGGCCCCATTTCAGTTGTATCCCTTTATTTACCCAAAGACTGGTTTCATCTGTTGGACCCTAGTTTTTTTAACAGTCCTCTGGTTAACCGGGTCCTGTCAGATTATGGGCCTGTCATTTTAAAACATGTTTGAAGCCTGGCGTTAAAGTAACCAAGGTCTTCAGATTTGACGCAAAGCTTTTAACCCCCACGTCCCCACCCACAGCGAGTGTCTGACTGACAGAACTTCCCAAAGAGGAAAGTAAAATCCTAAATGTCAAACTGTCTCTTAAAGATTGTTATAATGTCAGAGTAATAATGTGCGAATCTTTACATTGATAGTGAGAGAGAGACTTGTAAATGGGAGAGAGGCAGGAGAAAGACAGACAGGGTGGGTGTGAGGGAGAGACATTTGAGATTGTGAAGTAGCAGTTATGTCAATGCCTGTAGTAGCAACAAATATTGAACATTTAAGCAGCCCCCATCAGAAATATCGAGCTGATCTTGCTGCTGACATGTTTCTGCCTGTGAGATCTTGCTGTGCTCTGACAGCCTGCGGCAATGCGATCGAAGCAACGAGCGTTTCAATAAACCAATAGCTTTAATGCTGCCCGGTGGGTCTATAATTGAAATCCCTGATCTTTATTTCCCAAGTTGATCGTACTTGGGTTTGCTGAGGAATGTTTTGTGTGAAGGAAAACCTCTTGCTGTGTAGCAAGTTTCAAAAACCAAGCAGCCTTTCCAGTTCCAGTAACCTTTTTCTCTCCCACTCTCTCCCCCCACCACTTGCAGGAATTGTTATTTTGAAACTATGACAGTAAAAGAAATCCTTCACTTGGATAGACCTATCCTCCAGAGGGGAGTGGCGGACATCAGCCTGAGGCCTATTCGACAGGCCGCACATGATGGGGTCCATGTAAGTTGTGTCTATTTGTTAGCCTGAGGTTTGATTTCCTCTGGGATGCCCTCGATTTTAAACGTCTCTGGTTAACTGAGATTGATTGTGGCTCTGTCATTTTAATGCAAGTTTGAAGCCTGTGGTTAAAATAACCACGGCCTTGGGATTTGACACAAGCATGTAAAGTATCTGACACACAGGACTCCAAAAAGAGGAAATTAAAACCCTGAATGAGAAACTCTCCTTAAAACTTGGTATAATGTCAGAGTAATATGTGGTGTGTGGGCAGGATGGACGAAACAGGATAAAGATAGAGAGAGAGAGAGGGGTAGAGAGAGAGAGTTATAGTTGGCAGTCACACTGACATCAGGAAAATCCCAAGAGGGAACCTCAGCAAATATTCCCACGGTCTGACCAGTTCTTCGAGGCTGCTGAGGTGTCATTGTTTACTATTTTCAAACTGCACAGCTAACCATTAGAAAGCATAAAAATGTTTAAATGTTTAAAAGGAAAGAAGGAATGATCAAGCTTTCCTGTGCTAGAATTAACATGACAATGTTCACGGAGATCCAACGAAGTTTAATCCTGACATTAACATCTCAACAGGACAGGCAGCTCTCTGGGAGGGGATTGAGAGACATTGCAATGTGTCTGACACTCTGGGGTGTAGACAGTAAACCCCTCATGGAGAATAAATCTGCAGAAGAATATGCCAAATTAATTCTCATGTTATTTCTCTCTCTGTCGAGAGAGAGAGCAGCTCTCTCTGTCTGGTAGAGATTGTCTGTGGTGGGGGTGTGTGCCGGGGTGGGGGTGGGAGAGAGAGGGACAGACAGATTGATGTACATGTGTGTGTAGAGAGAGAGGGATAGACAGAGAGAGACTTTTGAGATTATTTGGTATCTGCAACAACAGTTGACATAGAAACAGCTTCACACAGGAGAAAGGAATCAGATTCCCGGGCCAGCTGCTGCTGGAGTGCTGGGCTGGGAACAATGTCAGCTGGGTTGTGTCTTTGAGTAAGGTGCACATTATCGCTGATCTTATGAGGGAAGGATAAGCTTCAGTGGAGAGATCAACATAAATGTAGTTCTTCAGGTGAAGTACTCGCTTCTGACAGTAGCATTGGACACAAAACCCTGTTAAAAAAAGAGCAGAGTTTATTTAATTAAACATACGCACAGTGAATTGTTGGATGCTGAATAAATGTCTCGCCACGAGGAGAGCCTGGAACCAGCCACGAGAATGTCGTCATCAAATGGGTCCGAAGCAAAGAACATGCAAATGGAATCAAATTGTATTTGCACTTTGCATTTACCACTGTTGACCTAAGAGATGGGTGAATATGCTGTGGTTCGTTTGGCCATGAGATTGTTTTGCAAGTTGTACTAAATTGGAGGAAGTCCAATTTTGATGGTACTTGCCAAGAACATTCAATAGCTGTTTGGCAGCAGATACCCGCAGGTAAAGGAACAGCTAAAAAATGGGAAGCCATCAAAAATGAGCTAATCAGAGTACAGAAGTAAGGTGGAATACAGGGCGGGCAGGTGTAAGGTGGAATAAACTTTCAATTAGACACCCTGGACTAAAACCCTCTGAATTTGGGACA
>NW_025204552.1:8700-9553 GCF_004010195.1 Chiloscyllium plagiosum | reverse complement strand
GAGGCTCCTGATCAGAATTACAGGAAGTCAGGAATTATCCAAGCATTCTTCATAGAAAAATGGGTTTAATCATAGCACCACAAAATTCCTCACCCCAAAATGTCAGACCCACACACTGATGCTCAGTAAGAGTGCAGTGTGCAATTAGTTCACCAGATTTACAGTGCCCTAAGGAGATACGTCACAGGAATTTGAGGAGGTGAGCTATCTCAAAACCTTTCCTCTGTTTCTCCAAAGACCAGCAGCATTCATTCATTGCCCAGGATTTGCCACTGAAGTATGGCCAATTAGAAATTCAGCTGCAGGTGAAATGTGGCAGGTAACGAACACCTCCCAGCCCAGCAGCTTCTTTAGCAGGTTCAGTTACATGACTGCCTTGAATGAAGTTGGTATTCAGGATTCAGTTCCAATACCCACCGACTCCCACAGCGACCTAGATTACACCTCTTCCCACCCTACCTCCTGCAAAAATGCCATCCCATATTCCCAATTCCTCCACCGTATCTGCTCCCAGGAGGACCAGTTCCACCACAGAACACACCAGATGGCCTCCTTCTTTAGAGACCGCAATTTCCCTTCCCACGTGGTTAAAGGTGCCCTCCAACGCATCTCATCCACATCCCGCACCTCTGCCCTCAGACCCCACCCCTCGAACCGTAACAAGGACAGGACCCCTCTGGTCCTCACTTTCCACCCTACCAACCTTCGCATAAACCACATCTTCCGCCACCTCCAAACAGACCCCACCACCAGGGATATATTTCCCTCCCCACCCCTTTCCGCCTTCCGCAAAGACCGTTCCCTCCGTGACTACCTGGTCAGGTCCACGCCCCCCTACAACCCACCCTCCCAT
>NW_025204552.1:6317-8465 GCF_004010195.1 Chiloscyllium plagiosum | reverse complement strand
CCTGTCCTACCTGCCTATCTTCCTTCCCACCTATCCACTCCACCCTCCTCTCTGACCTATCACCTCCATCCCCACCCTCATTCACCTACTGTACTCTATGCTACTTTCTCCTCCCCTCTCATTTATCTCTCCACCCTGCAGGCTCCCTGCCTCTATTCCTGATGAAGAGCTTTTGCCTGAAACGTCGATTTTCCTGCTCCTCGGATGCTGCCTGACCTGCTGTGCTTTTCCAGCACCACTCTAATCTAGACCCCAACTACTCACACTCAGGAATCAGAAAGTTGTGGGTTTAAGTCCACACTCTAAGCTTCTTAATCCAAGCTGAAAGTGCCAGGACAGTAAAGAGAGAGTGCAGCACTGTCAGATGTGGCAGCTACTGATGAGCACACCTGCTCTCAGGTGGATGTAACCCACTCCATCAGACTGTTTCGACAAGGGCAGAATATCTCTCCAATGGTCTATATTTTTTCCCTCAACCAGAAAGACGCATACCTTGTCATTATCACATTGCTGCTTGTGTGATCTTGCTGTGCATATGGACTGCTATGTTTCTTACACCACAACAAGATCACACTTATGTTGGAAAGCACTATAGAAATGAAAGTCTTTATCTTTCACTGGGGGTTACCTTGTACGCAACAGGCCCTCCTGTAGACTGTGCTCTCTCCATGGCCTGTGTATACACACCAGCCTCCAGCGGTGTCTGGGCTCCATTCTCTCCAACCATTTGATAAGAAGCTGCTTCCTTCTGCTGGAGGCTGTTAGTCTGCAGCTGCTCCATCGGTGCTACTTTTGCCCAATCCTGGTTTAAGACAAGACCAAGACTACAATTATTATAGGATTTCAGAGATACTACATTCTGAATACTTTTATAAGCAAATGATTTTAAAAATGCACTCCTTTGGAATACACTGTCAAGTAATCAGCAGGTATGGCACACCTTAACTAGCTTTACTGGATAAGGTTACAGTGTGCTTCAGGATAGAGGGCTAAAAGACACAACATCACACTGTCTGCTCACTGATGTGTTTGGTGTCCAGGAGCTGGAGGGGTTGTTTATGTACACTGTGTATTACCCGGTAATTGAGATTGTACATTACTGAATAAGAATAATTTGAACTATCACCAGGGGTTCTCCAGGGTTGGTGAACAGTTATCAGCAAGTAATAAGAAGCAATTACATAATCCAACAGCCTTGAACATCACATCACCTACAGAAGTTTTAAACACTGGTTTAACCGGTTCATTTACTATCACCAGATGGACCGCCCCCCACCAGTACTGCACCCTAGTGTTATACAGTGACACACCTGTCCCCACCAGTACTGTAACCTAGTGTTATACAGTGACACACCTGTCCTCACCAGTACTGTAACCTAGTGTTGTACAGTGACACACCTGTCCTCACCAGTACTGTAACCTAGTGTTATACAGTGACACACGTATCCCCACCAGTACTGTAACCTAGTGTTATACAGTGACACACCTGACCTCACCAGTACTGTAACCTAGTCCCCACTAGTACTGTACCCCAGTGTTATACAGTGACAGACCTGTCCTCACCAGTACTGTATCCCAGTGTTAACAGTGACACACCTGTCCCCCACCAGTACTGTACCCAAGTGTTATACAGTGACACACCTGTCCCCCACCAGTACTGTACCCAAGTGTTATACAGTGACACACCTGTCCCCACCAGTACTGTAGGAGAAAGTGAGGGCTGCAGATGCTGGAAATCAGAGCTGAAAATGTGTTGCTGGAAAAGCGCAGCAGGTCAGGCAGCATCCAAGGAACAGGAGAATCGACATTTCGGGCATAAGCCCTTCTTCAGGATTCCTGAAGAAGGGCTTATGCCCGAAACGTCGATTCTCCTGTTCCTTGGATGCTGCCTGACCTGCCGCGCTTTTCCAGCAACACATTTTCAGCTCACCAGTACTGTACCCCAGTGTTATACAGTGACAGATCTGTCCTCACCAGTACTGTACCCCAGTGTTATAGAGTGACACACCTGTCCTCACCAGTACTGTATCCCAGTGTTATACAGTGACAGACCTGTCCTCACCAGTACTGTACCCCAGTGTTATTCAGTGACAGACCTACCCCCAGTTGTACTGTACCCCAGTGTTATACAGTGACAGACCTGACCCC
>NW_025204552.1:0-4614 GCF_004010195.1 Chiloscyllium plagiosum | reverse complement strand
CAGAATAGGATTGTACACTCGCCCTGCCAGTCAAACAGACCAGGATTGTACACTCAACCTGTCAGTCAAACAGAACAAGACTGTACACTCGCCCTGCCAGTCAAATAGAACAGGGTATTGTACACTCGCCCTGCCAGTCAAACAGACCAGGATTGTACACTGACCCTGCCAGTCAAACAGAACAAGACTGTACACTCACACTGCCAGTCAAATAGAACAGGATTGTACACTCGCCCTGCCAGTCAAACAGAACAGGATAGTACACCCGCCCTGCCAGTCAAACAGAACAGGGGACTGTACACTCGCACTGGCAGTCAAACAGAACAGGACTGTACACTCGCCCTGCCAGACAAACAGAATAGGATTGTACACTCGCCCTGCCAGTAAAACAGAGCAGAAGATTGTACACTCATCCTGCTGGTCAAATAGAATAGGAGTGTACAATCACCCTGACTGTCAAGCAGAACAGGTGATTGTACACTCGCACTGTCATTCAAACAGAACAGGGGATTGTACACTCACCCTGCCAGTCAAACAGATTAGAGGATTGTACACTCGCCCTGCCAGACAAACTGAAGAGGGTATTGTGCAATCGCACTGCCAGTCAAACAGAGCAGGGGATTGTACACTGGTCATGCCGGTCAAACAGAAAAGGATTGCACACTCGCCCTGCCAGTCAAACAGAATAGGATTGTAGACTCACACTGCCAGTCAAACAGAACAGGATTGTACACTTGCCCTGCCAGTCAAACAGAATAGGATTGTAGACTCGTCCTGCCAGACAAACACAACAGGGGACTGTACACTTGCCCTGTCAGTCAAACAGAACGGGATTGCACACTCGCTCTGCCAGTCAAACAGAACAGGGGATTGTACAACTCGCCCTGACAGTCAAACAGAATAGGATTGTACACTCGCCCTGCCAGTCAAACAGAACAGGATTGCACACGTGCCCTACCAGTCAAACAGAGCAGGGGAGTGTATACTCGCCCTGCCTGTTAAACAGAACAGGGGATTGTACACTTGGCCTGCCTGTCAAACAGAATAGGGGAATGTACACTTGCACTGCCAGTCAAACAGAACAGGGGATTGTACACTTGCACTACCAGTCAAACAGAACAGGATTGTGCACTCGCATTGCCAGTCAAACAGAACAGGATTTCACACGTGCCCTACCAGTCAAACAGAGCAGGGGATTGTATACTCGCCCTGCCTGTCAAACCGAACAATTGATTGTACACGTGCGCTGCCTGTCAAACAGAACAGGACTGTACACTCGCCCTGCCAGTCAAACAGAACAGGATTGCACACGTGCCCTACCAATCAAACAGAGCAGGGGATTGTATACTCGCCCTGCCTGTCAAACAGAACAGGGGATTGTACACTTGCACTGCCAGTCAAACAGAACAGGGTTGTGCACTCGCATTGCCAGTCAAACAGAACAGGATTTCACACGTGCCCTACCAATCAAACAGAGCAGGGGATTGTATACTTGACCTGCCTGTCAAACAGAACAGGGGATTGTACACTTGGCCTGCCTGTCAAACAGAATAGGGGAATGTACACTTGCACTGCCAGTCAAACAGAACAGGGGATTGTACACTTGCACTGCCAGTCAAACAGAACAGGGTTGTGCACTCGCATTGCCAGTCAAACAGAACAGGATTGTAGACTCACACTGCCAGTCAAACAGAACAGGATTGTACACTTGCCCTGCCAGTCAAACAGAGCAGGGGATTGTATACTTGACCTGCCTGTCAAACAGAACAGGGGATTGTACACTTGCACTGCCAGTCAAACAGAACAGGGTTGTGCACTCGCATTGCCAGTCAAACAGAACAGGATTTCACACGTGCCCTACCAGTCAAACAGAGCAGGGGATTGTATACTCGCCCTGCCTGTCAAACAGAACGGTTGATTGTACACGTGTGCTGCCTGTCAAACAGAACAGGACTGTACACTCGCCCTGCCAGTCAAACAGTACAGGATTGTACACTCGCCCTGCCAGTCAAACAGACCAGGATTTTACACTCGCCTGGCCAGTCAAACAGATTAGTGGATTGCACACTTGCACGCCAGTCAAACAGAACAGGTGATTGTACACTCGCCTTGCCTTTCAAACAGAATAGGATTGTACAATCACCTTGCCAGACAAGCAGAATACAATTGTACACTCGCCCTGCCAGTCAAACAGAATAGGATTGTACACTCGCCCTGCCAGTAAATCAGAGCAAGATATTGTACACTCATCCTGCCGGTCAAACAGAATAGAATTGTACAATTACCCTGCCAGTCAAGCAGAACAGGATTGTACACTCGCCCTGCCAGTAAAATAGAACAGGCGATTGTACACTCGCCCTGCCAGTCAAACAGAACAGGGGATTGTACAATCGCTCTGCCAGTCAAACAGGACAGGATTGTACACTCGCCATGCCAGTCAAACAGAACAGGATTGTACACTCGACCTGCCAGTCAAACAGAACAGGATTGTTCACTCCCCCTCCCAGTCAAACAGAATCGGATTGTACACTCGCCCTGTCAGTCAAACAGAACAGGACAGTACACCCTCCCTGCCAAACAAACTGAACAGGGGATTGAACACTCACAGCGTTTCGGGCATGAGCCCTTCTTCAGGAAAAATGACTCACGCCCGAAATGTCGATTCTCCAGCTCCTTGAATGCTGCTTCACCTGCTGCGCTTTTCCAGCTCTGATCTCCAGCATCTGCAGTCCTCATTTCACCCAGTCAAACAGAACAGGATTGTACATCTGCCCTGCCAGTCAAACAGAACAGGACTGTATACTCGCCCTGCCAGTCAAACAGAACAGGACTGTACACTCGCCCTGCCAGTCAAACAGAACAGGGTTGTACACTCGCCCTGCCAATCAAACAGAATAAGATTTTAGACTCTCCCTGTCAGTCAAACAGAACAGAATTGTACACCTGCCCTGCCAGTCCAATAGAATAGGATTTTACACTGAATCTGCCAGCCAAACAAAATAGGATTGTACACTCGTCGTGCTGATCAAACAAAATAGGATTGTACACTCGCCCTTCCCTTCAAGCAGGTTAGGTTTGTACACTCACCCTGCCAGTCAAACAGAACAGGGGATTGTACACTCGCCCTGACAGTCAAACAGAACAGGATTGTACACTCGCCCTGCCTGTCACGCAGAATAGGATTGTACAATCACCCAGCCAGACAAGCAGAACACAATTGTACACTCGTCCTGCCAGTAAAACAGAACAGGCGATTGTACACTCGCCCTGTCAGCTAACCAGAACAGAAGATTGTACACTCGCCCTGCCAGTCAGACAGAACAGGACTGTACACTCGCCCTGCCAGTCAAACAGAATAGGATTGTACACTCGCCCTGCCAGTCAAACAGAACAGGGGATTGTACACCCGCCCTGCCTGTCCATCAGAACAAGGGATTGTACATTTGCCCTGCCGGTCAAACTGAACAAGCGATTGTACACTTGCCCTACCAGTCAAACAGAACAGGGGATTGTACAATCGCCCTGACATTCAAACAGAACAGGATTGCACACCCACCCTGCCAGTCAAACAGAGCAGGGGATTGTACACTCGCTGTGCCTGTCAAACAGACAGGGGATTGTACACTTGACCTGCCTGTCAAACAGAACAGGGGATTGTATACTTGCCCTGCCTGTCAAACAGAACAGGATTGCATGGGATGGGCCATGGCAGATAACCAAGTCAGTCTCCAAGCTTATGGCGTATAAGCGTCTAACTGGCATTTCTCTCTGTTGTTTCAATGAAAATGAGATGCTCTCCCACCAATTCTGCAAATTTCATTAGTAGTTGATGCTAAAATTACTGTTGGATTCAAATCCTGGCCAATCCTCTGAGATTGTCACCCTTGGAGTTTAGGCACTCACACATTGACATAGACAACAGGTGAACAGATCTAAACTCTCTTTGCCAAATGTTTGGAATCTCTTATAGTCCAATCTAAGGTACTGTCACCTTGTGAATGTGCTGTGTAGTCAGGGAGTTGTCAAGTTTTGATTGTTACCAAAAGGTAAGGGTGCACGTTATTTTCCCTGTTTTATTTTGTTGTGCTGAATGTGAAAGGTGTTAAGGACAAGCCAGGGAATTTTAGACCTGTGAGCCTGATGTCAGTGGTGGGCATGTTGTTGGAGGGAATCCTGAGAGACAGGATTTATCCAAATTTAGAAAAACAAGGACTGGTTAGGGATAGTCAGCATGGCTTTGTGCATGAGAAATCATGTCTCACAAACTTGATGAAGTAACAAAGAGGATTGATGAGGGCAGAGCAGTGGACATGATCTATAGGGACTTCAATAATGCGTTTGACAAGGTTCCCCATGGGAGACTGGTTATCAAGTTTAGATCTCATGGAATACAAGGAGAACTAGCTATTTGGATACAGAACTGGCTCAAAGGTAGAAAACAGAGGGTGGTGGTGGGATGGTTGTTTTTCAGACTGGAGACCTGTGACTAGTGTTGTGCCACAAAGATTGGTGCTGGGTCCACTACTTTTTGTCATTTATGTAAATGATTTGGATGTGAATATAGGAGGTATAGTTAGTAAGTTTGCAGATAACATCAAAATTGGAGGTGTACTG
>NW_025204551.1:5735-9552 GCF_004010195.1 Chiloscyllium plagiosum | reverse complement strand
TGCCTTATCGAATGAAATGACTCTTTGAAATTCGTTCCCAACCTCAACCTTCAGACTGTAGCCTAAGACCATCCCCCTCACTGTGGACAACACCCTCACCCTTCATGTCATCTGTAAACCTTCTGCTATCATATCCAACTCATTAATGTACATAATAAACAGTGATGGCTCCTGCACAGATCCCTGTGGTACACCCGCTGGTGAAAGGCTTCTTATCACAGAAACAACTCTTCACCAGTTTTGGATCCAATTTGCCAACTTGCCTTGGATCCCATGGGTTCTTCCCTTTTGGACCAGCCTTCCATGTGGGACCTTGTCAAAGGCAGCACTGAACCCAATGTAACCCACATCATCTGCACTGCCCTCATCAACATTTTCAATCAAACAAAACTCAGCTGAATTCATCAGACAGGATCTTCCTCTACCAAATCCCTGCTGACTATCCCTAATTGCTTCCTGCCTTTCCAGTTATTGATTCAAACTGTCCCTCAGAATTGTTTCCAATAATTTCCCTCCCCCTGCTGTCAGATTATCTGCTCTGTCATTACCTGGCCTATCCTTTGGGTCCAGTGAACACAACTGTCTTCGTTTTAACATTGTTATGGAAAAAGATCAGTCAGGTCCACAGATTAAGGTGTGAAACTGGAGCAGGGCCACATTTGGGGCCATAAAGCCGGATCGAACAGAGGTCGATTGGGTGAATTAAAAATCGCACAACACCAGGTTATAGTCCAACAGGTTTATTTTGACGCACTAGCTTGTGAAGCGCAGGTGATCATCCTAAAAGATGAAAGGCTTAAACTAAATGTGTTTGATATTACATTCCATGACACTGCTCTCATGTTGCTATAAATTCTGAGCCTTATGATTGTGCTTCGCTCCACCTGATGAAGTAGCGCTCTGAAGCCTAGTGCCTCCAGATAAACCTGCTGGACTGTAAGCTGGTGCTGTGTGATTTTTAACTTTGTACACCTCAGTCCAGTACCGGTTTCTCCACGTTATGACTACCATCAACTGGGCCAGTCTGTTTGAATGAAAATGAAGGACTGGCAAACGGGAGGCTTTTAAAAGTGTGATCTCAAGAATCCAGGGCCAGTATGTCCCTGTTAGAGTGAAGGGAAATTCTGGCAGGTTCAGGGGTCCCTGGCAGATGAGGGATATTGAGGCTCTGTTCAGGAAAAAGAAAACAGCATACATAGAGTTTAAGCTATTCATATCTTCTTCCACTCTCACTTTCAGGTCCTGCAGCACTCCTGATCTGTAGAACTCACTGCAATGCCTGCGAATATCTGATCCAGTTCCGAAAAGACTCACTATCTGTGTAACATCCTCCCTTGCCTATCACCCATCCTGTCAATGTCAGGTCTTCCAGTCTGTCCCTCATCTACTCATCTCCATAACCTTCTCCATCTCTTACAACCCTATCTGTGTAAATGTCACCTTCACCTACAAATTTTCCCACTTTGACCAAACTGCAGGAAGTTACTAATGCTCCCTTATCTGTGAAACTGTCTACAACCAAAATGGATGTCCTTATCTCCCGGTAAAATTATCAGACACCACACCCTCTATACCTAAATAACCTGCAGAAACTAAGCCTTTCAATAACTATAAACATCTTCAGTCACGACTGCCCTCTACATATCTGTTTGTTCTTCTAATTTCTGTAATCTGCTCTATTCACCTAAAACACTCCTGTCTGTGCAAACCACCCCTTCCTATCAACATCCTTATGCCTGTAACTGCTGCATCCCTCCCCACCTCCCCATCTCCATGAACTCCTGTCGACCCTACAGCTCTCCACATTTCTGTAACACCCTGTGGCTCTCTGGTCCTCGCTCCCTGTGAAACCACCTCCACAGTCCCCACACCCCTCCCAGTCTGGATCGTCTACTCCAGGTCAGACCATTGCTGTCTCTGTTACCTCCTGGCAATCCTAGCAACCCTTCCTATTTGTGTCTCTTCATTCAGATCCCATCTTTCCAGCTTTCTGAAACCTCTTTGTGCCATTGTGAGCCTCCTTATTTAGAATATAGAGCAATACAGCACAGTGCAGGCCCTTCAGCCCTCGACGTTGCATTGACTTTCTATCCTACTCTCAGATTAAACTAACTACAGACCCTACATTTTACTATCATCCATGTGCCTATCTAAGTGTTGATTAAATGTCCCTAATGTATTGGACTCCACTACAAATGTTGGCGGTGCGTTCCATGCATCTGCCACTCTGTGTGTAAAAAAAACCCTCTCACATTTCCCGTAAAACTTTCTCCAATCACCTTCCATTTATGTCCCCTCGTTATAGCCATTTTTGCAATAGGACAAGTATCTGGTTATCCTCTCTATCGAGGCCTCACATCATCTCGTTCACTTCTATCAAGTCACTTCTCATCCATTTTCATTCCAATGAGAAAAGCCCTAATTCCCTCAACCTTTCTTCATTAGATCTCCACTCCTGATAAATCTCCTCTGCACCTTCTCTAAAGCGTCCACATCTTTCTGATAATGAGGCAACCAGAACTGAACACAATATACCAAATGTTCTCTCACCAGGGCTCGATAGAGCTGCAGCATAATTTCATGGAACTTAAACTCAATCCCCCTGCTAATGAAAGCCAACACACCAAACACCTTCTGAACAAGGCAATCAACTTGAGTTATAGCATTGAGGGATCTATGGACATGGACTTCAAGATTCTTCTGTTCCTCCACACTGTCAAGAATCCTGCCTTTCACCCTGTAAAGGTTGTCTGTGGAATCCTGCAATCTTAAACCCTCCCTACATTGGTAACTTCCTCTGATCCCTACAACTCTCGCAAACAGTGAAACCTCTTCATGTCCCGACAATCCTCCTTCGCTCTGTAACCTCCTTTATTAGCATCAACCCTCAAAAGTCCTGAAGCCTCTTTTTTTTAACCACAGCAGTATTTCTAATATCTGCAACACCGTCCCATCTTGATATCATTCCCTGTCTCTGTAACCCCCATCACCCTCCAGTCCCCTCTGGGGAACATTGCAGAGGAAGGAAGGGTTGTAGAGTCCGGAGAATGTTACAGAAGTAGGAAGGGCTGCAGAACCTGGAGGATGGTACAAATGTATGAAGGGACGTGGATCCTGCAGGAGGCTAGAGGGAGCGGGATTCATAGAACCTGCAGGATGGGACCGACAATGGGTTGTGGATCCTGAAGGATATCACAGTTTGAATGACTGACAGTTTTTGATCGGACTATTGGGCTGATCTCGCTGTCCTAGTTATGCAGATATTTACCATACTGGCTGTGCCCAGCTTCAGATTCCCAATGGGTTGTGGATCCTGAAGGATATCACAGTTTGAATGACTGACAGTTTTTGATCGGACTATTGGGCTGATCTCGCTGTCCTATTTATGCAGATATTTACCATACTGGCTATGCCCAGCTTCAGATTCCCAGGCTGGGAGATGTGAGCTCAGATGCGAATCTATTTGCCCATTCTGTCTGTGTGCCTGACACTGACCTGGTGCTGCTCAGGTAGAAAGCACTCTCCGTGCATATCTCTGTGAGTGACCAGAGCTCACCACATCCAAGCCTTTGTTTGGAATGGTCTTTATTTTTTTTCATTATTTTCAAGTGGCAATTCCACGAGATGCAGTAATTGGGGAGTTTCCATTTTGAGAGAATGAAACCTTTACCATTGGAAATTGGGAAGCCTTCCAAAATGAGATAACGGCAGTCCAGAGACAGTATACAGTATTCCTGTTAGGGTGAAAGGAAAAGCTGGTAAGGTGTAGGGAATGCTGGATGATTAGAAAATTTGAGGTTTTAGTTCAGAAAAAGAA
>NW_025204551.1:0-4158 GCF_004010195.1 Chiloscyllium plagiosum | reverse complement strand
ATCCTCAGAATTGTTTCCAATAATGTCCCTCCCCCTGCTGTCAGACTATCTGCTTTGTAATTACCTGGCCTATCCCTGCTGCTCCTGAACAAAGGAACCACATTAGTGATCCTCCAGTCATTCAGCACTTCATCTGTGACCAGAAAACTATTAAATATATCCACCAGGGCCCCAGCAACCTCCTCCCTTACCTCCCATAACAGCCTGGGATACATTTTATTGGGCACTGGGGATTTCTCCAGCTTTATGCCTATGAAAACATTTAATACCTCCTCCGTATTGATCTTAACATGTTCTCGAAACTCACCATCCCAATTAAAATCCCTGGCTCCTGTGTGAATACAGATGAGAATTATTCATTGAAGACCTCACCTACATGCACAGATTGTCTCTTTTGTTTCTAACAGGCCTCACTATTTCCTCAGTAATCCTCTTATTCTAAACATACTGATAAAATACCTTGTGACTTTTCCTTAATATTATCTGACAAGGATATTTTATGGTCATTGTGTGTCCCTCATTTCTAAAGATATCCTTGCAGTCCCTATACTTTTGAATGGCTTCACCTAGTTTTATTGCACTGTGTTTTCTTTATCAAACTCACGATGTCGCTTGATCAGTATTCACTGGATTTGCTGCCTTTACTATTCCCTCGTCAGGAACACACTGGCCCTGAATTCTCACTGTATCACTTTAACATACTCCCACTTTCCAAATATGGACAAACTGCAGATAGTCTTCCCAGTGTATGTTTGCCAGATCCTCTCTAATGAATGCGATACTGATAGGATATTCAGTTGTGAGCGGGACAGACAGGAGACTGTATGGCTGCAGAAGAGACCCCAGGATGGTGTGCTGCCTCCTGGGAACCAGGGTCAAGGATGTCTCTGAGCGGTTACTGAACATTCTGAAGGGGAGGGTGAATAGCGAGCGGTCATTGTGCACATCAGTCCACATGACAGAGGTAGACAATGGGATGGGGTCCTGTGAAATGAGTATCAGGAGTTAGGTACGAAGTTAAAAAGCAGGACCTCGAGGGAAGCGATCTCCAGATTGCTCCCAGTGCAACCTGCCCCAGTGAGGATAGAAATAGAAAGATAGGGCAGATAAATGTGTGGCTGAGGAGCTGGGGGGGGGGGGGTGTGGGGGTAAGGTTTGGATCATTGCGATCTCTTTTGATGTAGAGGTGACCTATACAAGATGACGGGTTTGACTTGAACCAGAGGGACGCCAGTATCCCGGCGGGGAGATTTGTTAGTGTTATTCGGGGAGGGTTTAAAAAGGTTTGGCAGGGACTCTCAATAAGGGAGGGTCTATCGACCAGTCAGTGGATAAATGCATCAGCCATCGAGAACAAGTTTGCTATTCAGGATATCCAGAGCACAGTCAAGGAAGGGAAAAGACTTTTGGTTTAACATGCATTTATTTCAATGCATGAGGCCTGACTGGTAAGGAAGACTAGCTCAGAGCATGGATTGCTCTGGGGACTGGGATATTATAACCATAACAGAAACATGGCTGAGAGAAGGGCAGGACTGGCAGCTCAGTGTTCCAGGGTACAGAAACTACAGGTGTGTCAGAAGGACAAGTAAGTGAGGAGGGGGAGCTGCCCTTTTGATGAGAGAGGTCAGAACAACAGCGCATCAAGAGGATACTCTTTAAGAGTCATCAAATGAGGCCATATGTTGAGTCGTTAGAAACAAAAAGGGGATGGGCACTCTGTTATGGCAGTGTTCAAGATTCCCAAATAGCCAGCGGACACTTGAGGAGCAGATGTGTAGAGAGAGTGCAGGTACCTAATGAAATAATAATGTAGTATTGGTTGGAGATTTTAACTTCCCCTGGACAGACTGGGCCACCCCACAGACTAAAAGGCCCGTAAGAATTGCAATTTGTCAAATGTATCCAAGAAACTTTCTAAAATCAAAATGTAACTCGAACAAGGCCTAACCCTACTCAGGCGGGTGCAACACTGGACCTCCCCTCAGACAACGTGGTCAGGCAAGTGACTGAATAGTCTGTCAGAGAGCACTTTGGGTCCAGTGACCACAACTGTCCTGGTTTTAACATAGTTATGGAAAAAAAATGAAACAGGTCCACAGATTAAGGTGTGAAACTGGAGCAGGGCCAATTTTGGGGCTATTTGGCAGAATCGAGCCGAGGTTGATCGGGTGAATTAAAAATCGCACAACAGCAGGTTTAAATCCAACAGGTTTATTTCGAAGCAACAGCTTTCGAAGCTCAGGTGATCATCCTAAAAGGTGAAAGGCTGAAACTAAATGTGTTTGATTTTACATTCCATGACACTGCTATCCTGTTGCTATAAGTTCTGTGCCTTATGATTGTCCTCCACAACCACCTGATGAAAACGCAGCGCTCTGAAACCTAGTGCCTCCGAATAAACCTGCTGGACTGGAACCTGGTGTTGTGTGATTTTAAACATTGTCCACCCCAGTCCAACAACGTCTCCTCCACATCATGATTACAATCGATTGGGTGAGTCTGTTTGAAGGAAAAGGAATGACTGACAAATGGGAGGCTTTTAAAAGTGTGATCTCAGGAATCCAAGGCCAGTGTGTTTGAGTGAAGGGAAAATCTGGCAGTTTCAGAGATCCCTGGCTGATGAGAGATCTTGAGGCTCTGTTTAGGAAAAATAAAACAGTGTACATTGACTTTAAGCTATTTGTATCTTTTTCCAGTCCGAAAGATACAATCAATCTGTGGAGGCCGTACAATCCTCTCAGGTCTGTGCAGCACTCCTGATCTGTAGAACTCACTCCAATGCCTGTGACTATCTGATCCACTTCCGAAAAGACTCACTATATGTGTAACATCCTCCCGTGGCTATCTCCCATCCTGTCAATGCAAGCTGTTCCAGGCTCTCCATCTGTCCACTCATCTACACAACCTTCTCCAGCTGTTACACCCCTATCTGTGGAAACGTCACCCTCCCCGACAACCCTTCCCAATTTGACAAAACTGCAGGAGGTTACTAATGCTCCCTTATCCGTGAAACTGTCTCTAACCAAAATTACTGTCCTTTCCTCCTGGTAAAAATGTCCGACTCCACATCCTCTGTATCTAAATAACCTGCAGAACTTTCTTCTTTCTTTCACTCTCAACATCTTCAGTTGCGACTGCCCTCCACATAGCTGTGTGTTCTTGTACTCTATAAAAACGTCTTGATTTCCATAATCTGCTCCATTCACCAAAACCACTGCTGTCTGTGTGAAACTCCCCATCCTACCAACATCCTTCACTGTACACTGCTCCATCCCTTCCAATCTCCCATCTCCATGAACACCTGTAGGCCCTACTTTCGAGGAGCTATGAACCTGCACTCCAAGGTCACTTTGTTCAGCAACACTCCCTCGGACCTTACCAGGATCTGATCAGGTGTACCCTCAAACACTGTGGCAAGCTTGGGAAGTGATTGCTGGGCCCCTTGCTGAAATATTTGTATCATCGATAGTCCCTGGTGAGATGCAAGAAGACTGGAGGTTGGCTAATGTGGTGCCACTATTTAACCAAGATGTTAAGGAAAAGTCAGGGAACTACAGACCGGTTCGCCTGATATCAGTGGTGGGCACGTACAAGGAGGGAATCATGATTTGCATGTATTTGGAAAGGCAGTGTCTAATTAGGGATAGTCAGCATTGCTTTGTGCGTGGGAAATCATGTCAAAAGAAATTGAATTGATGTTTTTGAAGAAATAACAAAAAGGATCGCTGAGAGCAGAGCAGTCAATGTGAGCGGTATGGACTTCAGTAAGGTGTTCGCAAAGTTTCCACATGGGAAATTGGTGAGCAAAGTTAAATCTCAGGGAATACAGGGAAAACCAACCATTTGGTTCCAGAACTAGTTCGAAGCTAGAAGGCAGAGTGTGGTGGTGGTGTTTTTCAGACTGGAGGCCTGTAACCAGTGAAGTGCCACAAGGATCGGTGCTGGATCCACTATTTTTGTTATTTATATAAATTATTTGGATGTGAACATAGGAAGTGTAGTTAGTAAGTTTGCAGATGACACCAAAATTGGAGGTGTTATGATAGCGAAGAATGTTACCTCAGGTTACAACGGGATCTGGATCGGGTGGGTCAATGGGTTGAGGTGTGGGAAGATGGAGTTTAATTGAGATAAATGTGAGGTGCTGCATTTTGA
>NW_025204550.1:7934-9551 GCF_004010195.1 Chiloscyllium plagiosum | reverse complement strand
GCACCACACTCTCAACTCTGATCTCCAGCATTTGTCGTCCTCACTTTTTCCTGGTTCATGTGGAAACTCAACACTGTCAGAGTTACAAAGAGACGCCAGTCATCGAGTACTATAGCACAGAGACAGGCCCGACAGCCCAAACCGGTCCATGCTGACCAAAATGTTTGTCAACACTAACCTCATTTCCCTGCACTTGGCCCATATCTTTCTAAAGCTTTCCTATCCATGTATTTGTTGAAACGCATTTTCAATGCTGTTAATGTACCTGCTTCAACCACTTCCACTGGCAGCTGTTTCCCCAGGCGAACTTTCTTCCATCTTTCTCCTCTCACCATAAAAACGCGTCCTTGCTCTTGAAATCCTCCCCCTAGAGATGAGACAGCTACCATTAAGCCAACTCTACCCCTCATGGTTTGAAAATATTGCCTCTCAACTTCCTCTGCTCCAGTGGAAAAACATTCCAGCCTATCCAGCCTAAATTTTAATTTGATAATAATGGCAGTGATGATTTTGGCTGTGTGTGTGTCAAGGATCTCTCATTTCTAAGCCAATGTTGTGCCTCTGAAGTTCGCCTGACCTTAAAACGAATGGCACCCCATTCAATTAAAATGTCCATGTTTTCTGTGCAAAGTCGGTCCTGGTCAGGAAATAGGCAGTGGTAGACTTCTTTTGACCGGGTTTATTTGCTCTGTTTTGAGATGTATGAGTAAATCTTCAGAACAAAAAGTTAATGCAGCCTTTATTCATGTCCCATGATTAAAATCACTTTCTCCATTTACAGATGTGATTGAGAAGCTTCTCCCAATGAATCTTTGACTGATAACAGCATTTGTCAGGCTTTTGAAAGTCACTGCAGCTCTGTCATTGCACAGGGGAGGGCTCTTTCAGACACAACGCGTCATGCAGAAAATTCTCCCACATTAGTCGAGCAAAGTTGACGTCTTTTTAAGACATTGTGAAACTTGAAAGGGTTCAGAAAAGGTTTGGAAGGATGTTGCCAGGGCTGCAAGGTTTGAGCTACAGGGAGAGGCTGAATACGCTGGTACTATTTTCCCTGAAGCTTTAGAGTCAGCCAGAAACATCTGTTGAATCAGGAAACATCTCTTCCTGCAGCAGCTTCAGACAGACTGCTTGCTTCAACCAAAATCATGGGAAAAGAATGGGACAACTGCCCTTTCATTGTAGAAGTGGTTTAGAAAATAAAATGTCAAACCCTTTTCCCTGTTGCCTTAGCCAGTATCTGTTAACCATTAGCGAAATCCTTAATCCTAGACGAATGAGAAGCTCTGCCTTTTACAACCCCTCCTGAAAATAAACCAAGAACAACATAATCTTCTTAAAGGAGCAGCATCATCACAACAGAAAGCACTTGAACTGAAACATTTGTAACAAAAGGCTGTACAGTTAGCAGGACAAGAAAACGGTTTTCAATTTCACCAATCAATTTAAATCAGCCCCATTGGTTACCAAAAACTTATTAAATTTTAATCCTCAAGTTTTGACAACAGGACCAATCCTATCATAAAGAATTGGCGCTCTCAGTCATGTGTGTATTAGATAAAGCATCATTTAGAAAAACAGAGAAGGACATTCCTGACAGAGGAATCGGAGGAGGCA
>NW_025204550.1:5591-7823 GCF_004010195.1 Chiloscyllium plagiosum | reverse complement strand
TAAATAAATTGCTGATTGTCGATTTTAAAGTGTCAGGGATTTACTTTTCACACTACAGCAGGTTACACCACTTATCACACTGACTTTACAGATTAAAGGGCAACGTGCCACTCTTTGGACGTTTCAGTTTGAGATCTTGGTGAGGGGGGGGGGGGTGGGGGGGGGGAGGGGGTGTTTCAGCCTTCGCTTTATAACAGTATTGATGACATTCTCTTGAATGCAATGGAGTCAATATTAATCCCAGCCTCTTGGTGTGGTTGTGGGTGAATCACCTTAATTTGGCTCCTGACTCAGAAACCGCACAGAGAATCAACTGCTGAAACAATGATTTGCACTTTATTGCATGTAGCAACCACAAATAAAACCTCTCAAGTTCATTCAGCTTCACTCCCCAAACTTGGCTATCACCCAGTTGATGGCTGAATTTAACTGGTTTTCCACCGACGGTGCCCATCTCTGGAAGTTCCAGGGGTTTGATGCAGTATTATTCTTCTAAGTAGTGCTGCGGCTGCATCATTCTGGAGTTAAATTTTCGTGGCGTTTCCTCAATTTCCAATCTGTGGTGTGACTTTTGTTTTTAAGACTCTAACATCACTTCACATTGCTGGAGACCTCAGGTCTGTAGCTTACCTTCTTATCCTTGAGGGTTAGCTGTCTGTTTGAAACAGCCTGCCCTGCAATTAACCCCTCTATGTCAGGGCTTTCCTTCTACAGGCAGAACTTATTGTCCTTTTGTCACACCATTATTAAACAACATTATCTTGCCTGTCCCAAGAAACAACTTATTGTGTTGCCTCCTTCTTCCCAGGGATGATTAACAAGCCATTTATCGTCTTGAATCTGCTCTGCCATTCAATCATGGCTGATGTGTTTCTTAACCCCATTCTCCCTGTAACCTTTGAGCCCCTTGATACTCAAGAATGATGGAATGGTGGAGCAGACTCAATGGGCTGAATGGCCTAATTTCACTTCATGTGGTGTCACAGTTTCTCATCAGCCCTTTCGTTTCTTGCTCCAGAAAGTGTTATTGTTGACTCGTGAAGTTTGGGAAGCTCTTGTGTTTACAGGTGCACACCACGCTCCTCTCTGCCTCCTCCTCAGCCTTCAAGTAAAGGGAAGACCTTTTAGAACAGAAATAAGGAGAACTTCAGACAGAGAGTGGTAATCAATGGAATTCACTGCCCCAGAAGGCTGTGAAGGCCAGATCATTGAATATATTTAAGATGGGGATAACTAGGTTCTTGAGTATCAAGAGGATCAAAGGTTACGGGGAGAATGGGGTTGAGAAACTTATCAGCCATGATTGAATGGTGGAGCAGACTCGATGGGCTGAATGGCATAATTTCTGCTCCTATAGTCTTATGATATGCTGATGTGTGGAGGGGTGAGGATGGGGGAAAAGAGATAAAGAGGGGAATACAATTAAGTTGAAGCTGGATACAGATACATAGGAAATACACGAATAGTACGATAAATTTCAGACCACATAGAAGCACTGGCATACAGAGGGATCTGGCCATATTGATCTCCAAAAATGGCAATACAGGCGGGTAACATGATCAAGAAGGCACACAGCACGTTTGCCTTGAGTGTAAGAGTTGGCGAGTTATGTTACAGCTATTTATGCCGGTCACATTCAGAATATTGCATGCAGTTCTGGTCGCCACACTACCGGAAGGACATGGATGCTCTGGGGAGAGGATTTAGAGAAGGTTCACTAGGACATTGCATGGTCTGGAGGTCTCATTATGAGAAGAGACAGGATAAACCTGGATTATTTTCACTGTAAAGATGGAGGCGGAGGGATGACCTCAACAAAATGATGAGACACACAGCTTGACTGGACGGGGGCGGCATGGTGGCTCAATCATTAACACTGAGGCCTCTCAGCGCCAGGGAAACTGGTTCGATTTCAGTCTCAGGCGACTGGCTGTGTGCAGTTTGCAAATTCTCCCTGTGTCGATATGGCTTTCCTTCGGTTTCCTCTCACAATCCAAATGTGTAGGTTAGGGTGGAGTGGCTATGCTAAATTACCCACTGCCCATGGATTGGGAGGTTAAGTTGGATTGTCTGTGCTTAAATTGCCCCACAGTGTTCAGGAATGTGAAAGTTAGGTGCATTAGTCAGGGGTAAATGTCGATTAATAGGGGTAGGGAAATGGGTCTGTGTGGATTATTCTTTGGATGTTTGATGTTGGGCCAGATAGTCTGTTAGATAGTCAGAGGCTCCCCC